>NC_058403.1:16521976-16582329 GCF_002201575.2 Neomonachus schauinslandi
TTCTTCTTCTTCTTCTTCTTCTTCTTCTTCTTCTTCTTCTTCTTCTTTCTTCTTCTTGTCATTCCTAATCTCCCATTGTAGTCATTTAAGTAAACTTGAAATGTTTTAACTTGTTCAGCTGAAATAATCATAACAATGCTTTCATTATGGTTTGATCCTTTACTATAAGGAATTTGCACAGCTTTCAAATGACTCTAGACTGACTAGTGTTTATTGGCAGTCATATTGCCATTATGATACTTAAAGCCAATTTTGGTTGAATTCAGTAAACATTTGGTAAGAACATTAACCCCAAGCTTATGTTTATGGAGGGCTTAAAACTTTACAAAGCACATTAACATACATTGTCTCAAAATATTGTCTTTTTTTCCGAGATGGAAAAACTGAAGCTGGAGATTGGATGAACAGTTTTTCCTGAGATCACAGAGGTACGAAAGGTAGAGTGAGGACCAGAACCTAGTTCTTCCGACTTCTGGTCTAGGACTTGCTTCAAGGTTGGGGTGGAAGTTTCCATCACTGTCGGCTAAGTCTCTCCCCCTCTCCCGGACTCTCCTTCCCTATCCAGGAGCCAGCCAGCTTTTCCTTCTTGCATCTCTATGTGGTGACAAATGGGTCCTCTGTCATCGATAAATAATATAAATATATTTGAATAATAAGGATTCATAAGTATCAGCCTTAATTTCTGACCATGCAAACATGTTTTCCCCCTTTCTCTTTGTAACAGGCCTTTGAGATTAAGACTTCAATCCTTAGCCCAAAATGACATTTATTTATGTTTTTAAAGTCCATAGTGGTATCTGTGGGTCAGCTTGATCTAAGTTAGATTTCAGGAGTAGGAGAGAATTAGACCAAGATCAGGGGAAGATCAACCCTGGCTGGTGTCTCTGTTTCCACTTCTGCAGGGTTGAAGGGCCGCTTTCCATTCTTACTTTCTTGAATCTCCTTGAGTCCTAAGCACATTGCATTTAAGCAACAAGAGGAATTTCCCTCTGGCCCTGTCCAGAGACTATTTGGAACTTCCAACTTTCTGTTTCACTCCTAAATAGTTCCTTAACTCATTTGCATATAATCTGATTTTTTTTTAAATATATCTTCATCCCTTCATTTGTTTCTTCTTTAAGAGACTAAGCACCCTACAGCAAATATCTTTGGGTTGGCCGTAAGAAAAACTTTGAATTTGATATAGCTTTCAACAGCTATGCTTTTTGTTATGACCATTGCAAGTAATGTATTTAAAAATTTGTGGGTTTTTTTCAACTTTCAAATACGTAATATAGTATTATTAATTATAGTTGCCATTGTGCACATTATCTAATAAATTGCTGTTTTCCTATTAGATACATGTCTAATAGGCTTTCTTTTTGTAAATATAAGTCACACCTTCCTACTAAGTTTATAATTTTCAGAAGATTTTCTAATTATTTTTGTGCTTAATCTCTTAGGTGACTTTTAATAATATGTTTATTTTATGGCTGTAATACATAATTTAAATTTTTTTCTTTGCTTCCATATGTGATTATATATATATAGTGTGTGTATATATATATATATATGAGTATGTACACATATATAATAAACTAAATTTTTGTGGAGAATGTTGCCTTTTTGTCTATGATATTTCAAACTAGCTTTCATATTCATGCAGTAAAATGTTGAATCTATCATATATTAATTTTTAACTATCCCAATTACTGAATATTATTTCTTATATTTCCTTTTTACTTGATTGTCTTTCATTTCCAGGAATACAAATCACTGTTTGAAAAAAATGCTTGTAGATCTCCACATTTCAAATAATAAATTTTAATGTTTTGACTTTATTTAAAAAAAATTACATTGATTACAACATCCAGGACAATATTAGTTTATAGTAGTTGAAGACACATATTGTGATGTCTTTAATAAACATGTTACCAGCATTGTTCCACTAAGAATATTTTATTATGGTTTGCATGTGTATATATAAATATGTCTCTCTCTCTCTCTATATATATATATATATATATATGGACACATGTAAGTAAGAAGATAGATATATTCATATATACAGACAGACAGACATAGGTATTTCTCATATAAATAAGCTCATGAATCTGGTTCTTTTCACTTTCTAGGCAACATAAGAGTTGAATTTTTACCACCTTCAAGTTAGGTATGGCCAGAGACTGGTTTGGCTAATTAACTCTAGGTAAAAGTGACACATGAATATAATAATTTTATCATCCAAACTGTATCTCTCTTTCTCTCTCTGAAATGGCAGTAAACAAACTGCATATTGTTTCCATAAAACTGAAACGACCAAAAAGGCTAAAGCAACTTATGGAAGAAAATTATTCTGCAGAGTGGCTTGAACAACTAACAGACTTTATGGGAGCAAAAGAGAGATTCAGGGGGACTAAAACACTGAGATTTAGGAGTCATTTGTTACTGTAGCTTAACCGAGCCTGTCTTGACTAATGTTCCTATTTTATGCAATTTTTAAAAAATATGTTTTTAATTAATGATATATAAAATAATTTTCTTCTTTCTGATATATTATTATTCATATTAATATATTCTACAATATTGAATTAGTCTTGGAAAATTAGTAAGGTTTTAAATAAGTTGAATTGTCTGCTTGAGAAAATATTCCATCTTATTAGTTGAAGGTGTTGCTATATTTGTAAGAAATCTGGTTATGGGGTAAAACAAAGATAAAAAATAGAAAAAAAAAGAAAGGGTAGTAAATTTTTTTAAAGATTTTATTTATTTATTTATTTATTTATTTATTTATTTATTTTTGGGAGAGCGAGAGAGCACAAACAGGGGGGAGCGGCAGAGGCAGAAGGAGAAACAGACTCCCCGCTGAGCAGGGAGCCCGATATGGGACTTGATCCCAGGACCCTGGGATCATGACCTGAGCTGAAGGCAGTGGCTTAACCAACTGAGCCACTCAGCCTCCCTCAAAATTTTTTTTTAAATATTGACAGACTTTTCATGGACTCTAAGGCATTAATAAATATTGTTCAACAAAGGTTCTTAAATGAGGCTGAACCCAAGAATATAGAACATATTTGTTAAAATGTAATTCTTTCAGAGTCACATAATGCATACATTCAATATTTTTGTTTTGCTTCAAATAAATTCACCTCATTTATTTTCATGTTTAATATTATTGTTCTCAAGAAAAATAATTTTATTGTCATTAGCATTATATATGGTAGAAAATTTTAGTCCATGCAGCTTCCATCTGCCCTCCGGTAGCAGAATGCCTCTTTCTTGTGGAAATTCATTCTATATGCCATTGGTAGGGATGACCCTATATAGTCTCACGCCTTCCTTTGGTTATGTTCATGACTTCCTTGATAGAGTACAATAAGATATGACATTGTTCATGGTAGAGGGGTAAAAGGGAACAGAAGCAAGTGGTTCTCCATCAATGTTCCAGTTCTAGAACCAAGATGATCTCTCTACTGTGATTATTGACCAGTTATTTTCTAAGTTTGAAACTGCCTTCTGGTACTTGCCTAAACTGGAAGAGAACTTGAAGAGAAGGGCAAAGACAGATTTCTGTTGAAATCACTGTAATTTTAATGAATAAGTGAAACAATGGTGAATAGGTCAGGGCCTTTCTAGCATCAACTGAATCTTTGGAAGGAACTACAACTTAAACCTGCTCTGTCTGAACTTCCAAGTTAGTACAACTAATCAACTACTCCCCTCCCACAGTGTGTGTGTGTGTGTGTGTGTGTGTGTGTGTGTGTATATATATATATATATATATATATAGGCAATGGGGTTCTAAGGGAGTTGAGATGAATTTTAGTTGTTTATTATGGAAGAGTCCTGACTGGTAAATGATTATCATTATTACCGTCATGATTATTATATACCATATTTATTTTGTACAGATGGGAAAAAAATGGGAAACATTCTTTCTTGCATGTAAGCTAGAGATCAAGGAAGGAGTTCTTGGAAGTTGGGTGAGATGAATAATGTTAGAGTAAAGCTTAATGACCTAAAGGAAAATAAAATTTCAGCAGAAAATAATAGAGAATTAGTTTGACAAAATATTCTTTCCTGCCTAGAATGTTTTTCTCTTTTTATCTCTATTGCATTCATTTTTGTTGAGAAATTATTGTGTTATAGTATACACACTTCTCCTCTGATATTTTTAGCTGCCATTAATTTAAACAGTTAACAAATTCAAACTCAAATTTCAAATAATATATCTCTACTCTATTGTGAATTGGCCAGAATTCTGTGTAATCAGATACTGCATATATGTTTGAGAATCTTATGTGAGCAATGTGCAGGAGCTTTACCCATGAACTTTGTTATAGCCCATGAAGCTGAACAGAGATGCTGTGGCTCACTTCCAGGTTGAAGAAAGCTGAGATCACCAAACAGGTAGAGTACTGAATGCTGAATACTGTTTGTAAGCATGATACACACACACACACACACACAGGATGTGTGTATACTTTTATGTGCATTATTTTAGAACATTATTAGCATATCTAAGTTCAAAATTGTTTTATATAAAACCAGCTCACAATTTTATTCTTACTAAGTTATTTTAATAGTTAAAATTCCTCAATTAACAATACATATAGGTCAATTTAACCTCATTTTGTCACTGTTTTTCAAGAAGTATCTAAAATACCATTGCACTTTATCTTTTGCTTTAAAATACTTCTAATATGTAAGATTTAATTATGTTAACTGCTTACATTGACACTGTCAGTTTTATCATAATTATACTTTATCTTTTCTTAATGTAATAATAGTACTAAAACTATTTCAGTAGTTCCATGATGGCATTAAACACATCTACAGAACACTCCCGAAAGTTTGTTTTTAATTAAGATTCCTTAGGAATTACATAATTGAGCATAAGCTCATCACATGGACACATGCCAAGAATTAACAATAGTTACATTAGTGAACTATGTTACCTAGTAACAAAAGCAACATAACATTTTCATAACATTTTCATAATATATTCAAATTGTCCCAAAGTTCTCATAACCAGATACATGGTGAAAATACTCACACATATTACATAAACAACCTTGTGAAATGTGCATTCTGTCTTTTTGTCTCAATGTTCCTTTTGTCTATTATTCCTGTTTTCTACTTCATATTAGAAATGTGTTCTATGCCACAGTAAGTGTCAAATGGGGAAAAAGAAATAGTAAGAAAGAACCAGTTGATAATTCCAGAACTAAAGAATAAAATCTCTGAAATTCAGAGATTTCTATGAATGGACTTAATAGCTGAATAGACATGACAGAGGAAAGAATAATGAACTTCATGATAAATCAATAAAAATTTGTGAGAAAAACGATGAGAAAAAAAATTTTAAAAATATTTGAAACAGAGAACTGAGAACTTGTGTGATGATTTCAAACATTACAGCATGTGGAACTAGAATAGTAGAAGGAGAAAGAGAATTGCGGACAGAAAAATATTCAAGTATAATGTTAAATATTTTCCAAATTTGATGAAAAACACATAATGGTAGGTATAAGATGCTTCATGGATATCAAATAGAGAAAGGGAAAAGGAGCCTAAAGTTATGTGCATTATATTCAAATGGTTGAAAGCAAAACCAATGAATTCATCTTGAAAGTAACAAGAGAAAATTAACATACACAAGGAGAAAAATTCCAATTAATGGCTGGCTTCTCACAGAATCCTTGGGGATGAGACAAGAGAGAAACAACATCTTTAAAGTACTATAAACAAACAAACAAACAAAAACATATAAACACTGGCAACCCAGAATTCTATATCGATCAAAAACATTCTTCAATAATGAAGGTGAAATAAAGATATTTTCAGGTAAAAGTGAAGCAGAGGAATTCATAACCAACAGATCTGCCATAAAAGAAATATTAAGGAAAGTTTCAGGATGAAAGAAAATGATAGGAGAAGAAAGATTATGTTCTGAGAAAAAAAGAAAAAACATCTGAAATATCTGGGTAGATAGAAACAAATTTTTTTTTCTTTTTGCCATTTCTTATTTTTTTTTATAAACTCTCTCTCTCTCTCTCCCAACATTGTTGGGGCACCTCGGTGGCTCAGCTCCAACTCTTGATTTTGGCTCAGGTCATGATCTCAGGGTCATGAGATTGAGCCCCATGTTGGGCTCTGTGCTGGGTGTAGAGCTTACTTAAGATTGTCTCTCTCCCTCTCCCTTTGCCTGTCTCCACCCTGCTCCCTCTCTCTAAAAAAACAAAACAAAACAAAACATTGTCTTGTAGGTTTGTAAGTATTTAAGTGTAATGTAATCATTGGAACATAAAAAAGAGAATATATGACATATGACATAAACACGGGATTTTGATATTTTAGACAAAGTAGTACATTATTGAATAAACTATGTAGAATTAAGGTTGTATATTGCAACCCTTATGTCCATCATGAAGAAAAGTGTAGTTAAAAAGCCAATAGGAAAATTTAAGTGGAATTCTAACAACTATTCAAATAATTTAAACAAGTGACAGTAAAAGAGGATCAGAGGAATAAAAACAGAGGACGAGAGCAAAGAACAGAAAAATGCAAATCACAAAAACAACCATACTGATTACATTAATTGCTAACAGATTAAAAATCTAAGTAAAAGTTGTATTTTCAGAAGGGACTAAAAAACCAAACCAACTATATGCTATCTATAAGAAATTTACTTTTATGAAAATAGAGCTACCATATGATCCAGCAATTGCACTACTGGGTATCTACCCCAAAGATAAAAAAGTAGGGCTCTGAAAGGGTATGTGCACCCCGATGTTTATAGCAGCAATGTCCACAATAGCCAAACTGTGGAAAGAGCCAAGATGTCCATTGACAGATGAATGGCTAAAGAAGATGTAGTATATATATACAATGGAATATTATGCAGTCATCAAAAGGAATGAGATCTTGCCATTTGCAATGACATGGATGGAACTGGAGGGTATTATGCTGAGCAAAATAAGTCAAACAGAGAAAGACATGTATCATATGACCTCATTGATATGAGGAATTCTTAATCTCAGGAAACAAACTGAGGGTTGCTGGAGTGGGGGGTGTGGTGGGAGGGATGGGGTGGCTGGGTGATAGACACTGGGGAGGGTATGTGCTCTGGTAAGCGCTGTGAATTGTGCAAGACTGTTGAATCTCAGATCTGTACCTCTGAAACAAATAATGCAATATATGTTAAGAAAAAAAAAAAAGAAGAGATAGCAGGAGGGGAAGAATGAAGGGGGGGAAATCGGAGGGGTAATTGAACCATGAGAGACGATGGACTCTGAAAAACAAACTGAGGGTTCTAGAGGGGAGGGGGGTGGGAGGATGGGTTAGCCTGGTGATGGGTATTGAGGAGGGCACGTTCTGCATGGAGCACTAGGTGTTATGCACAAACAATGAATCATGGAACACTACATCTAAAACTAATGATGTAATGTATGGGGATTAACATAACAATAAAAAAATTAAAAGAAAAAGAAATTTACTTTTATTTTAAACACAAATATGGTTTGAAAGTAACAACAAAAAACATCTAATGCAAGCTTTAAGGAAGAGAAGAGTAGAATACTTATATTAATTTAATTTTATTTATTTGCTATTTTTAATTATTTTATTTATTTATTTATTTATTTATTATTTATTATGTTATGTTAATCACCATACATCATTAGTTTTTGATGTAGTGTTCCATGATTCATTGTTTGTGTGTAACACCCAGTGCTCCATTCAGTACGTGCCCTCTTTAATACCCATCGCCAGGCTAACCCATTCCCCCACTCCCCTCCCCTCTAGAACCCTCAGTTTGTTTCTCAGAGTCCATTGTCTCTCATGGTTCTCCATCTCCCCCTCCGATTTCTCCCCCTTCATTTTTCCCTTCCTGCTATTTTCTTTTTCTTTTTTTTAAACATATAATGTATTATTTGTTTCATAGGTACAGGTCTATGATTCAACAGTCTTACACAATTTACAGCATTCACCATAGCACATACTCTCCCCAATGTCTATCACCCAGCCACCCCATCCCTCCCAACCCCCACCACTCCAGCAACCCTCAGTTTGTTTCCTGAGATTAAGAATTCCTCATATCAGTGAGGTCATATGATACATGTCTTTTTCTGATTGATTTATTTCAGTCAGCATAATACCCTCCAGTTCCATCCATGTCATTGCAAATGGCAAGATTTCATTCCTTTTGATGGCTGCATAATATTCCATCATATATATACATATATATGTGTATATATATATATATATACCACATCTTCTTTATCCATTCATCTATTGATAGGCATCTTGGCTCTTTCCATAGTTTGGCTATTGTGGACATTGCTGCCATAAATATTGGGGTGCACATACCCCTTCGGATCCCTACATTTGTATCTTTGGGGCAAATACCCAGTAATGCAATTGCTGGGTCATATGGTAGCTCTATTTTCAACTTTTTGAGGAACATCCACACTTTTCCAGAGTGGGGGCACCAGCTTGCATTCTCACCAACGGTGTAGGAGGGTTCCACTTTCTCCACATCCCCACCAACATCTGTCATTTCCTAACTTGTTAATTTTAGCCATTCTGACTGGTGTGAGGTGGTATCTCATTGAGGATTTGATTTGGATTTCCCTGATGCCAAGCGATGTTGAGCACTTTTTCATGTGTCTGTTGGCCATTTGGATGTCTTCTTTGGAAAACTGTCTGTTCATGTCTGCTGCCCATTTCTTGATTAGATCATTTGTTCTTTGGGTGTTGAGTTTAATAAGTTCTTTATAGATTTTGGATACTAGCCCTTTATCTGATATGTAATTTGCAAATATCTTCTCCCATTCTGTTGGTTATATTAATTTTAAATAGAAGTTGTCAAGACAAAATGCTACAAATAAAGAGGGAAATTTTATAAATACAGTTGACCCGTGAACAGCATGGGTTTGTAGTGCACAAGTCTATTTATATATGGATTTTTTTTATAAATACTATACAGTACTGAAAATGTATTTTCCCTTCTTTATAATTTTCTTAATAACATTTTTCATCTAGCTGACTTTATTGTAAGAATACAGTATAAAATACATATAATATGCAAAATATGTGTTAATTAAGACTTCTGGTCAACAGTGGGTTATTAGTAGTTAAGTTTCCAGTGAGTCAAAAGTTATACACAGATTTTCAACTGCTCAAGGTCAGTGCCACTAACCCTTCAGCTCTTCAAGAGTCAACTATATAATTCTATAAAACAGTAACTGCTAAAACCAATAATCTAATCTCCCCCATTAAAAGGTTAGAGAAAAAGAGCAAATTAAACCCAGAGTAATTAGGAAAAAGGAGGTAAAGATAAAATATATCAATGGAAAAAATAGACACATGATAAAGAAAAGTAACATAATGAAAAGTGCACGTTTTAAAAAATTAATAAACTTGATAATCCCTGCCAAATTGGATCATGAAATCATAAGACTATGCCAATGTCATGCATGGAAGAGGTTACATAAATAGAGATTCTGCATGTTTCTTAAAAGAATCAAAAAGAGTATCATGAACAACTTTATGCTAATAGATATGGCAACTTAGATGAAAATAATAATTCATTCAACATCCATTGCTGCTAAAGTCAGCTTCCCACAGAGGTACCATAATCAACAGCTTCCTCAGCTTGCTTTCTGCCCCAGAGCTTTTTGGATGCTTTGGTTCCCACTCTCCTGCAAGCCAGAAAGTGTAAGGACAACTCCTGACCAGTGGGAGATGAAGAACAAGAGTGCATGGGTAAGTAAATATTCTCCTTTTTGCTCTTTTCAGGTGGACAACTGTGGGAGGTGTTTTACACAAATTCACAGATACTTCAGTGGATCTCAGTAGACTCAAGCCCCAATTACTCACAGCTCGATAAGAAACTGCTGTATTGGCTCTACCTCATTCCCTCTCTTACCCTTGCCAGTCCTTCATTCCAGTTTTCTGGCATGGCAAATACAAATAAACTATCCATAAGCAAGTGAATGTCTCAGACTCAGGTTCTGGGAAAAGTATGACATCAGTGGGAACAGAAAATTTGAGAATTATCTGGAAAATACTAGCTAGAATTGAAAATGACAGGAAAAAAAAAAAAAGAGCGGAATCACTTGATGATGATCTCCAAATGAGGGGCTTACAACAGAAGCATATGTTTACATGTCCATCTCAGCTCTGGTGCAGCTGTGATCCCCATCACCTTTACTCAAGAATACAGTTGGATGGAATGTCTCCATCTGGAACAATGGCAGGTGTCATATCACAGGGATAAGGAGAACATGTCACTTTCACTACATTTTATTGTACAAAGTTTGCCACATGGCCACACTCGAGTGTAACTGCACAAGATGTATAACATTTCAGCAGAAGGGATTCCAAATATTTATGAAAATTGATAAATGGTCAATTCAATAAAACTCAGGAAAAAGCTACTAGAGCAATAATAAAATTTAGCTAACTGGCCACAAGATTACTTTTAGATATAATAAATGACAGAGGAGGGAAAAATCTCTCTAAATAAAGCATAAAAGAAATTTTAATATATTTTAAATAGAATTACCTTAATTTCAAAAGTGAAGCTTCATTTGTTTTGTTTTTGTTTTTTGTTTTTGTTTTTGTCATTTTACTGTGAAGGAAATGAGTTCCAATGAAATTATTTATACCAGAAAAAGAGATGTGGAACTGCAAATTTTCATTGTTTTAACAGTCCAAGAGCTTATCACAGGTTTGTTCCTCATCCGTATTTTATTTTCCTAAACTCAAAATTGTCAATTGGTAAAATGTTAACATAAAAGACATTTTTTTCATAGAAATAAATATGAAATAACCTTTTACAAATATGTTACCCTATTTGTGAGCTGCATAAATATTAGCTGAATGTTGAAAAAAACTTGGAATTTAAAATTGTGATTTATTTCACTGATGATGTTGGTTGCCTATGATATTTAACACCACATTAGGATTTATACATTCTTGCAAGTTAACTGGTTTTCTGAGTAGGTCTCATATGTGCTTATTTTTATGAAAGAACATTCCTAAAGTTTTAGTGATAATTTTCATCCTTAGATTTATAAGAATGAGTGATCCCACTATTCATAAGAGGAACTATATTGCCTGTAATTCAATGATAACTCCACATCATTTGATGCAGAAAATCAGCAGCATAGGTTGACCTGAAAATGTCAATATTCCTTCATTGTATGAGATTAATTTTGTGTTATATATCCGGCACTGGTTTTAGCCAAGCTATTAAGGAATTATAGATGTCATCACAGTGTTTGAAGACATGCAATTTCATGTTCCCAACATATTCCTCAAAGTATTAGCTAGGTAGAATTCAAACTGGTGCAGCTTCAAACACTCACACAAAATTATCCACAGTATTCAATGAGATGTTTCGTCTTATTGTCTCATTGCTAACAGCTTTGCATATCTACTAAGAAAAGTGAGAATGTGTGTAAAAGAAATTCGAATGTTGGTGATGGTCACAAAAGAATGATGATGAAGGCAAGAGTAACGTTGGTTGGGAATACGTTTCCATTTAATTGTCTTGGTGGGGGGCACCTGGGTGGCTCAGTCGTTAAGCGTCTGCCTTCATCTCAGGTCATGATCCCAGGGTCCTGGGATTGAGCCCCGCATTGGGCTCCCTACTCTGCGTGGAGCCTGCTTCTCCCTCTCCCACTCCCCCTGCTTGTGTTCCCTCTCTCACTGTCTCTTTCTCTCTCTCAAATAAATAAATAAAATCTTTAAAAAAAATCATTTAATTGTCTTGGTGGGCTTCAGGAACCTGATGCATATTGAAGATAGGTTGAGATGGATACTTGGAGCAGAGATTCAGCTACTTTTGAGCCAGAATAGGAGGATCATACGTGCCCCTGCAAACCATGCACTTGAGCACTGTACTTAATTGTATTCCTCAGGGCAAGAGAAGTGGGCATACTGTCACAATGCCTGCTATCCCAAGCCATGCCAAGCACACGTTTTTATGTAACGGATTTAAAATGCCTTGCAGATATTGTGTAACAATATCTCACGAGGGTGGGCTGGTCTGAATCTGATAATAGCTACTGTTGGGCTGGCCTATGCTAAGCTAATAATTTAAGTTTAGCTTGTTGAATCCTGTTCTTTTGTTTTATAACCAAAGTCTGCTTTTCATTTGCATGTGTAAGTTGGTCATCTGCTTTGGTGACAAAGAGGAGGTGCCTCAGAAAAGGTTCTCAGACCAGGCTGCTGTGTTGAAAGCTTTTTAAATCAATTTGGATTCATATAAATATTACTTCCCTAATCCAGATCTGGCATTATTAATAATTTATTATTTTTTAAAATTTCCAACACAAAAAATGGAGACCTTTGAAATCATAATTTATTTTCCTTGCTTGCTGTGCAGTCTGATTTGTCATCGTATTTTTCTAAGTTTTAGGCCTGATTGCTCAGAGTGTGCCTGGCTAAAATATGTCTTTTTTTTTTTAAGATTTTATTTATTTATTTGACAGAGAGAGACACAGCAAGAGAAGGAACACAAGCAGGGGGAGCGGGAGAGGGAGAAGCAGGCTTCCCTCAGAGCAGGGAGCCCGATGCGGGGCTCGATCCCAGGACCCCAGGATCATGACCTGAGCCGACTGCAGACGCTTAACCACTGAGCTACTCAGTCGCCCCTAAAATATGTCTTTTATCTGAAGGTAGAAACTCTAACTCCATCAACAGAGCTGAGCTCTGCAAATAATAGTATAGAAGATGGTCAGTTCTTTGTCTATGGTATGTTTATGACATCACTCTTCTGGGTTCCCCTTCCTTGAAAACAAGGGATCTGGGAAGTTTACTTGTAGTCCAGGTGCAATTGTGAACAATGACCCTTCCAATACAGAGGGAACTCTTTCTTCCACTTAGCTCCTAGAATTGACTGCATGTAGATGAAAAATTAATTGTACTTTTATTTGCAAAGCTAAGAGATAATGCTATTTGGAATAGTCACAGATGTTTTTGATGCTCCTTTAAATGCATCTGAATTTAATAAGTTAAGAATCTGAGTCTGGGCTCTGTAAACATATTTGTCTGTCAATTAGCTTATTGCAGTACTTTTGTTGGATGTAAAATATGTTGGCCAAATTTTTACACTGTTTTAAGACCTACTCAAAGTTTGATTTCTTATTGATTCCACCAATCAAACTTCAGTGAAAAGAAACTATTAATAAAGTTTTCAAAGCTTCACTTTAAAAGTGTATTTCAGGGGCACCTGGATGGTGCAGTTGGTTAAGTAGCAGACTCTTGGTTTCGGCTCAGGTCCTGATCTCAGGGTCCTGGGATTGAGTCCTGAGTCGGGCTCCACACTCAGCGTGGAGTCTGTTCTCAAACAGACTCTCTCTTCCTCTGCCTCTCCCATTTGTGCTCTCTCTCTTTCTCTCTCTAAAATAAATAAATAAAATCTTAAAAAAAATAAAAACATAGTTCAGTAAAATAGATTTTGATGAAATGTCAGAGGTAAATGACATTTGGAAAAATGATAGCAAATAAGTGAAGTTTATAATTTGTAAGTCTATATATTATATTGAACAATACTGAGTAAAAAAAAAGAATCACAGGGGAGCCTGGGTGGCTCAGTTGGTTGGGCAACTGCCTTTGGCTCAGGTCATGATCCTGGAGTCCCAGGATCGAGTCCCGCATTGGGCTCCCTGCTTGGCAGGGAGGGGGTCTGCTTCTCTCTCTGACCCTTCTCCCTCTCATGCTCTCTCTCTCTCTCTCTCAATAAATAAATAAAAATCTTAAAAAAAAAAAGAAATCACTATGCTTAAGTCAGCACCCAATGGTACTTGTTAATATTGATTTTCTTTCATTCATTTCAAATATATTTTTTGAGTGTCTTCCTATAGTTTGTCAACATCCTTTTAAAATAAAATGGTCTATCAGTTTTAGAGATGGATTATCATTTTGAAAATATTTTTGCAAGAAATTACCCTGTCAAATAGAAGCCCCACCTTAATTTTTATCTCAGTTTTTATTTTAAGAGAGGAAGATAAAAAATAAAATTTAAATATATTATTTTACAGCCTGCAAGATACTAAGCATATAATGATTTGAACAATAATGTTTCTGAGCTAGTACTGCCAGAAGCACAATTAATGGTATTTGGAAATGTTGTTCATCAGTGTAATAGAACAATGAGAAAATAATTATAGCTTGTATCACACAAAGAAATGAACACTTCAGTGAGATGAAGCAGAATTAAATACATTCCCTAATTGGAGACTTCATAGAATGCCACCAATCAAGTGCCCTACAGGGACAAAGGCACAGAGCAAAGCCTCCCCCAGGTTAATCAATAAAGCATGCTATTGGCATTTTGTAGGTCACTTTGGAGAGGAATAAAGTCTCCATAAATATTCTAATAAAACAATTTCTTTCCATTTATAACTGTAACCTATGTTTATAATATAAACTATAAACTATGCAGATGACAGGGGATGATAATGTTATGAAGTAAAGTAGGGACTAGCAGAATAAATAATGCCAAAAATAAAGAAGCCAAAATGGACTAGTAATTTATTTTTTTTAATCTTGGCTCTACTAGATTAGAGTTCCCTCGTCTTTGGTGAGTAAGTGGGCTATAGTACTTTATCACTGTATTTTTTTTATATTACATATATATATGGATTGTATAGTGAAATGCATTTAGTTTCATCAGAGAAGGCAGTTCATTTATTAGATACATTTTTTATCTTTACTTTGTCCTCAGTTTAAACTTTCCATACACATACACACACACATAGAGACCGAGATATAACCGAACCAAAAAACTATGTCAACCCAACTGATATTTGTAATCAAAAACATATATGCCCACAACTTAGTTTCCTTTTGGAAAGGTAAGTAATGTACCTTTTAGAATACTTACATTAAAAAGGCTTATTTGTCACTGATGGGCTGTATGTTACACTCACTCATTATTGCATAAATGCCACTGTGTTTCCAGGACCTTTAATCTTCTGTGGTCACTCAATATTAACATCCAATGACGAAACTTTTGTCCCCATCCCACATGTAGGAAGTCTCCCCATTCTTTCCATGTTTTCCCAGCATGTTTGCTTTCTCCTGGCCAGTCTCCATTTCAGGCTAATTTTTTTTGGACCTTGGTTTAAGAACCTTCCTACTCTTCCTTTTCTGAACACTGTCTTCAAGCTCTTGTCCCCAGGGTAGCTTAAAGACACGGGTGCTGTGTGAGGCAGAGTTTTCCTGAACCATTGAGTAACAGGGTAGATTATTTAAAAGCAAAAATAGGAAAATAAAATGGAGGAAGCTATCTCTAACACTGAGTAATTAATGCACTGGTCCTAATTATTTATCTTTCATTTCTCACTTCTCTTCCTTGGGTCCCAGTATGTCCACATTTACTTAGGCTTCTGTCCTCTCAATTACCCGTCAGCTTTGAACTCTTAAATTCTAGTTTTCCTTCCTTCTCTAAAATCAAGTTCTTAGTTTACTTTTGTGTATTATGGCAAATCAACAAACAAATGATGAAAACATTCTGTTCAATCTCAGCCTAACTTTAGCGACATAAAGTTATTGGTCTGTCTGGTTTACATCTTTTAACAACTGAAAGAACATGATGAGTCTTTGAAATAACAGAGCACTGCTGTTCTGTTGTTGGTGAACAGGATGTGATGTTGTACTTCCTCTCCCTAACAGCCATGGTTAGCAGAAGAAAAAGAGCATGAAGTTTCCTTCTCTTTCCCTCTGGCCTTTTACACTCAGTCCACAGAAACTCCTCTGAGGTGGTTTCTGTGTTTGTTTGTTTGTTTGTTTTTTTAATTTCCACTTTCAAAAACTCTTGCGCGAGAGAAACTATTACAGGAATCTAAGAATTAATAGGTTTCCTCAGTTTGAAGGCACAATGATGGAAGTGTATTTTGATATTTGCCTCTTAGAAATGGCAATCACTAACCAATATGTTGTTTGAAAATGGTCCCTAATTCCCACCTTATTAAGTGCGTTTAATAACTACATTCAGAACTCCTTCCCTCTGGCATCTGTTTCTGTCAATATAGATAAATAAATATGTGAAAAAACTGTAGAGGTGATAAAATACTATTTGTGTATCTATTCTTCTATTTTTTGAATGTTGAACTATTCAGTCTCAATATACTTTCAAGTAAACAGGCATTTTGTTAACAGAATTGAATAAATTACAAGTCCAGGTCGGGCATTTGGATGTTGAAAAAAAAAAAACATTAATAAATGTCGGAAAGATTTGAGGTAGAAAGGAGATCGTTGAAAAGAATAAAGCCAAGTGAAGTTCTAGGTTTTTATATGGCTACTTAATTAGGTACATTTAGGTAGAGGGGAATAGGATTCTCTATTAGAATAACTCTTGGTTTAAGTAAAAAAAAAAAATAGCCCAATACAAACAGATTTAAACAATAAGAATATTAACTGGTGCCCACAAATAAGAATCTAGGGTTATCTTTAACTACTGGCTCCAGCTTTTCTGTGAAATTCTCTTATCACTGCCCTTCTCCATATGGTGGCCAATATTTAGGCAACTGCAATGTGCAGAAGGAAGAATTTACCTCCCAGTTGTTCTCTTGAGAGATAGAAGCATCTAAAACAACAACAATAACAATAAATCAAATTTCCCCCATATTCCCAAACACACTTCTCTTACATGCCTTTGGCTGGTAGGGTCACATGCCTTCCTGTCTGAACCAAATCCTACCACCAGGTTAATGCCATGGGGTGATTAGTTCCAGCCTGATTTCACTGAGAACCAATCAGTGGCAAGCACTACAGCATTATCTTAAGATTAATCATGAAAAGTTTGTTTGTTTTTAGTTTTCTATACTTTTGTTGCAAAGCTTTCTAAATTCCACTGATTTATTGCTCAGGGATAATCTGTTCTTTAAAGCTGTAAGATGTTAGTTTGGCCTGATTTAGTTTGAAGTTGGGTCCATCATCGCCTTAGCAGCCAGTGTTCTGTGAGTTTGGTTGCTGTTGCAGCCATGACTCACTGTGTCTAGTTGTTGGCCAGGACATTATGGAAACTTCTGAGTCTGCACCTTGTGATGTCCCATATGCTGTTGACCAGGTTTCCTGTAGTCTAGACAGTGGCCTGAGGGCAGATCATTTTTGTTATTATCTCTTCCTTGAACCAACGTATGTAAATATTGTTTCTTTGGAATTTGAGATTGTCTCAAAAAACTTCTCTTCAGTGTATTTGTGTACAAGTGATCATTTAATAAGCTACAACGCTGGATATTTAGTGTGTGCTTGTTATCTAGTAAAACATATCTTAGAAAACATTTCATTAATTATATTACTTGCCACTTTATTATCTTTAGTTTTATATAATACAAGCAATCTTTTTAAAAGCACAGTTATCACTACGTTTTGCTTGAAAAATATGTAATATCCAAAAATGGCCTCTTATTAGACGGTAAAATCTGCTAGCTAATATACCAACTGTGGGATTTTCTTTTATTTGAAATAATTGTATTATTTAATGACATCTCTCTGTGTATCTATATCTTTCTCAGAGACTGTTGTATCACAAGTAAATATAAGATACAAAAATAAATACCAACTTAACAAATAGTCATATCAGAGCTGAGTCATTCACTTTACAAACTAATTTATTATACGTTGCCCTAGTGCCTTTAACAAATAATCTATTTACTGTAATTTCGTTTAGGCAATTTCTTTTCAGGAATACCTTATTGCCTAACCCTTAGTACATTTGAAGATGCCATTAATATTTCCAGAAGGAAAAGAAAACAAATCAGTCTCTGTTCTCTGTAAGTGTAAGATTATATATATATATGTATATATATATATATGTCATTTTTTCCCATGTCATTTAAAAAAATTGTGTGTTGTCCTCATTACTGCTTAGTCACATGAAGATATTGTGTCCTATTTTTTTTTTCCTTTTTTAATATGGAATGCTTCACAAATTTGCATGTCATACTTGTGCATGGGCCTTGCTAATCTCTGTATCATTTCAATTTTACTATACGTGCTGCCAAAGGAAATACTTCTTGTTTTTAATCAAGAGGTTTTTATGTTCTTGTTAGTCATAACTACTCTGAGTTATGTTAGGAGTTTCTTATTTCCTTGTGCTTATGGGAGAAGGTAGTAGGAATTCCTGTGAATACTGGGGGGGAGGGGAATTCCCTCTTCCAGCTCCTTTTGCCAGGGGAATACCAGGAAGAAACCTCTACTAAATTTTTAGGAGCACACCTTATTCCCAGGAATTCCTATCCATTTCTTAGGAACTCAGTTATTAGAATTAGCATTCAGAATCACACATGGAGCAATTCAGTGGAATGAATACCAAGCTGACAGTTACATTTAAGTTTCTGAAAGATGTTGCAAGTAATATACAATGCTGGAATTGGACCAGAGACTAAAGTATTAGTATTGTCAAATGGAATTTTCTAATAACATTTTAGCTTTAAAATTCAGAATCAACATTTATTGACTCCAGATTGTAGATCAACATAGAGATGGGCTTGGTTTCATTCAAACACCTGACTCCAAAGTCTTCAAGCTCCTGGATATGCTGTTCTATCTTCATTTCTTGTGTTTTCAAAGCACTTCTACAATTTGACTAGAAAAAAAAAAATTTGACCTAATCCACAGAATCACAATATTCCTATTTGTCAGTTTTTGGAGATAAAAATTGGTAAAACATATTTATTTCCTGATTGAAGTTGTAATATATAGGTTTTGTGTTACCAGTTTCCAGATTAGAACATTTTTCTGCCAAAGGCATTGTGTTGTGCATATAACTACCAATTTCCTCACCTCCCATATCACTACTATTTTCTTTATGTGAGATGCTTTGTGATACTTATAATATTTCAGATCAGAGGAATTTGCTGTCAATTTTATGGGATAATGTGTCTGAGATTAGTAGTTTTATTTTTTTCCCCTGGTATTTCCAGTAAAGTAAACTGACACCTACAAGTTCCAATACCCAGTGGCAATTAGTCATTGCTGTTTTGTTACCTAGAGGACACGATTCAAGTTTTAGCAAGTTTTCATCTTTCCCACATGTATTGTAATATCATTTATTCTATTGGCAATGTCTCTAAATATTAAATCATCTAGCTTGTGTGCTTCATCGTCTTGTTTCTGGAAAATTAAATCTATTTGAGAATATCTTTCTTCACTAATGTGAAATAAGATCTCATTGATAATAAGCTGATGATATATAGTTATCAATTACAGGTATAAAATATATAAAATTATATCTTAAAATCTGTTACACTAAAATGTAATCATTAAAATTTGCATACAGAAGAATAACTAAAGAACTTTACACTTAATGCAATTATTCTTATAGATCTAACAATCCTGAGACCATGATAATTTTGCATTATCCTTAACAATCCTACCATTGTGTGTTGGGTGTGGTGGGGGAAGGTGTCTTGTGCATCAAATGCAATCATTCTTGAGAAAACTCATCTGTACCTTGGCTTCATTTAGATTGAGATTACGGACCATGAGCATCAGCCTGATGATACTATAAGGAAATGAAAGCTCTGTAGGGTCTTGGGAAGCAGCAAAGTAAATTTGCATGTGGAAGAAATGTAGTTTGTGGACAGATGCCAGATTTGGGTGGTTTGAAAACATGGCCACAAATTCTTTGGTATTTTCCCATCGAGAGGTGGGAATATGTCCTTTTTCCTTGAATATGGGCAGGATGACGGCCACAACCAATAAAATATGCAGAGAATGCGATGACTTCCCAGGCTCCATCATAAAACACCAGGCAGTTTTTGCCTTATTCATTTAAACACTATGTGGGAGCCTTAAGCTTCCATGTAGGAGGACTAGCTAACCTAATGTGACCATGCCCCAAATAAGCCCAAGCCACATGGGACTTGTGAAAACAGTCCCAGTGCAAGAATTTCAATTGACAGACCTAACTGAGCCTGGCCTTTGAATTCTCCAAGTTCAGTTTTGTCACATATGCATATGAGAAAGCATCCAGATGATCCTCGGCCCCAGTTACTCCCAGCCATTGAAATGTTCCCAGTTAAGTCTCAAGATATCATGAATCAGAGACAATAAGCCAGGCCTGTTGGTACTCTGCCTGAATTCCTGACCTACGGTACCCATGAATATAATAAAATATTCATTATTTTATACCACCAAGTTTGGTTTGATTTGTCATGAGATGCTTGGTAACTGGATGACATACTCAGCATAAATCAACATAATGAAGTTCAGCTTCCGAGGATCTATTTCAGCTTCAGAACTATGATTTGAAATTTCAGGTATGATTTCCATCACTTGGAAAATTTTAAAAAAAAATCAAAAAGCAAAAAAATTTTTCCCTCACCTGGACGTACAACAGTATATATTTTTAGTAAACAGGAACTTTACATTTTTAATCATAAAAGGATAGTTGTGTATTTTGTCTTAATAATAAATATTGACTCCTAATTAATTGTTTTATTTGAGTTCCTCAGGGCTCATTTATTTTTTTTTAATTTAAAGATTTCATTTATTTGAGAGAGACTGAGTGAGATAGAGAGAGAGAGAGCATGAGAGGGGGAGGGTCAGAGGGAGAAACAGACACCCTGCTGAGCAGGGAGCCTGATGTAGGGCTTGTTTTGGGTCTCCGGAATCAGGACCTGAGCTTAAGGCAGAGGCTTAACCAAATTAGCCACCCAGGCAGGGGCTCATTAACTTTTAACACCCAAACAAAGAAGCCTCTCATAAGGTATTTAATATGCAATTGTTTATATAAGAAAGGGAAACTGAACCTGAATAAACTTTTTATTTTCTGTTCTTCCTGTTTTTTATCTGACTTCTATTCTAACCCACATCTCTAATATAAATGATCATTATCTGGCATACATAATGTGAAGAATTTTGGAGTATTAAATCCCAGAATCTAAAGAAAATAAGTATGATTTTTTTTTTGTATAAGAAAAATAACATCAAGGTTTTTGTCATAATTCAAGCAGATACATATACTGGCTTTCCAAAAATTTTATATAGTTACATACACACATACATTTATTTGTTTTACCTCTTAAGATTTAAAGAATGTCAATAAGGTCTTTCCAAATCATTAAAGGTGAACAGAAATGATATTAAATATCAATATACTTTGAAAGATATTGACTAATTATATAGATGTGGCTTTACCCAAAATTTAAATGAACATAATAATTTAAATTTAGTAAACATAGAAACTTTTTATTATTAGTGACATTGATGTTTTCCTTAAGAAAATCTTCCCAAAGCCACATCACCCTTAGGGGATTTGCACATGCAAGAGGAGAAATAGATTGAAATTTTATCTTTCTTTTGCTTTTGTAAATAATCTGAGGCGTCTCTTTTAAAATAACCTTTAGATTTGACTCTTTGATTTGGTTGTCAATAGCCATCTTCCAGAATAAACATTTTGCAATGGTACTCATGAAAACTATAGAACTGTCTTCAGCAAGCAAGCTTGAGTATTCAAAACCTGCATTTGGAAATGATGATCAAATGGAAGAAATGTTATTTATGCAGAGTAGGAAAGAACTGGGATTGCACAATGCTGTAGAGTCTTCCTCAGAATGAGTATTGGCATAAATAAAACGTCAAATTCTTTTGGAATAATCAATTGTCATAACTCAGGTGTAATTAGTATAGATTGATTTCATTTCACTAAAGCCAAAACTATCTTCCCAAATAACTGTCTATAACTCACAATTAATAAATTTCATTGCGCATGGTGAATTTCATAGTGGTTTGTTGAAACAACTGTGTTTTAAGAAAACACTATTTTCTTTCTTCACCATCTTTCTCACTGAGGACAGTGCTACACTTATTACCAAAGAAAAGGATCCTAAAGGAGGTTTCAGTGGTGTCATGTGATATTGGCTCAACTCTATCTCATATGAATTGAATGAATATGTACCCACTTACCTATATATACACATATGTAAGTTGTCTTCTCCAAAATCCACATTGTATTACGCCATCTTAAATATAAAGCAGCATCTCATCTCTAAATAACAAATAGCAATAGCTTAAAAGGAAAGTAAACCTACAAATGATTGAACATACTATGTTTTTAAATACAAATTTATAAAATGTTAATGTTTTTGTACAAAGAGCAATATATTATAGGGAAATAGAATAGACCTAAAAAAACCCCCACATTTTAAATATTGCTTTCATCCCATTTAGCAGTAGAAATTTTGGAAAGCTTTCCAGTATTTTGAGTGTCCCTTTCACTACAAAATGGTCCTATCATCTCTCAGGTTGTCGTGAGGGTTTATGAAGGACACAGGTGCAGAGTAAATACTAAATGAATGTCAGCTTTTTTCTCTTTTGTTCCTTTCTTGGAGCAGGATCAAAGCTTAATCATACTTACACTCTAGTGTCTTGGAAACAGTGGACATGAAGTAAATGCTTGTAAATTATATTGACTTGTTCAATTTTTACAAAATTTTAGTCAGGTATTTTTGGTAATTTCCACTTATGTTTTAAAACAAAAGAAACTCAAAATTTCCTCATATAGAGAATACTAAATATTTTCATGTTAATGAATCAAATTTATTCCAAGATTTTTAAACTACATTGATATGATCATTATAATTTAAAGTATTAGAAGTTATGAAAGGGTAAATACAAGTGAAAAAGTAATATCCACGACAAGATAAATAAAGCAGGAGTATATCTAATTAAATTTTAAAATTTTCTTCCTTTTTCCTTATGCCCATGAAAAATAGCAGATTATGCAGACTAGCAGATGATGATTTTATCAAATTCTACTTTTGAAAGGATGACTATTAGCATTTCCTATATAAATTATTCTGCTATTTACCATCATAACATTAGTATAGTTATTACTCTTTTAAAAAATTCATTGATTTTATTCAGTGTATATTAAGTCCTTATCATATAAAAGGGGGTATTTAGTATACTTACATCTCCATTCACCTTCCATCAACTTCAAATTTGGGTGATTGTATAATTTTTATTTTCTGTCTATTAGTTCATTCATTTATTCATTCAAAATTATTTACTGAGCACATAATATATGTCAGTCATTATTCCACAGTCTAGGAATGCAACAGTGAACAGAACAGACTTGGTGCCCACATGGAGCCTGAATTTCGAGGGAAGAGACAGATACTAAAAGTAAATGAAGTAATTATGAAGTGATGTGGCAGACACATCTTGCCTTGTCTTTCTTGTCTTTATAGAGAATACTGGTGGTGCTATTTTTTAAAGATTATTTATTTATTTGACAGAGAGAGAGCACACAAGCAGGTGGAGCTGCAGAGGGAGAGAGAGAGAGAAGCAGGCTCTCTGCTGAGCAGGGAGCCTGATACGGGGTTAGATCCCAGGACCTTGGGATCATGACCTGAGCCAAAGGCAGATGCTTAACCGACTGAGCCACTCAGGCACTCTGGTGGTGCCATTTTGAATGAATAGTGGAATAAGATCTCTCTTAAGGGATAATATTTAACTGAGACCTAAAGGTTGAAAAGGAAACAGCCAGGAAGATACTAGCATCTTAGAGCATTCCTTGTAAAGGGAGCTGTGATTACATAGAGACATTCCCAAGATGCAAAAGCATGAAGGAAGCCCAGAAATGGATCCACAACTATATGGTCAACTATTCTTCAACAAAGCAGGAAAGAATATTCAATGGAAAAAAGAGAGTCTCTTCAACAAATAGTGTTGGGAAAACTGGACAGCAACATGCAGAAGAATGAAACTGGACCACTTTCTTATACCATACACAAAAATAAATTCAAAATGGAGGAAAGATCTAAATGTGAGACAGGAAACCATCAAAATCTTAGAGGAGAACACAGGTAGCAACCTCTCTGACATTGGCTTGTAACAACTTCTTACTAGACAACTCCCTGGAGGCCAGGGAAACAAAAGCAGTTTGGGACTTTATCAAGATAAAAAGCTTCTGCATAGTGAAGGAAACAATCAACAAAACTAAAAGGCAACCTATGGAATGGGAGAAGATGTTTACAAATAACATATCTAATAAAGAGTTAGTATCCAAAATCTATAAAGAACTTATCAAACTGAAAACACCCAATAAACAAATAATCCAGTTGAGAAATGGGCAGAAGACATGAATGGACATTTTTCCAAAGAAGACATCCAGATGGCTAATAGATACATGAAAAGATGCTCAACATCAGTCATTATCAGGGAAACAGAAATCAAAACCACAATGAGATACCACCTCACACCTGTCAGAATGGCTAAAATTAACAACACGGTAAACAACAGGTGTTGGCGAAGATGTGGAGAAAAGGGAATCCTCTTGTACTGTTGGTGGGAATGCAAACTGGTGCAACCACTCTGGAAAACAGTATGGAGGTTCCTCAAAAAGTTAAGAATAGAACTAATGGATGATTCAATAATTGCACAAAATACAGTTTCAAAAAGATACATGCACCCCAATGTTTATAGCAGCTTTATCAACAACAGCCAAACTATTGAAAGAGCCCAAATGTCCATCAACTGATGAATGGATAAAGAAGATGTGGTATATACACACACACACAATGGAATGTCACTCAGCCATCAGTAAGAATGAAATCTGGCCATTTGCAACAACATGGATGAAGCTAGATTGTATTATGCTAAGTGAAATAAATCAGAGAAAAACAAATACCATTTGATTTCACTCATATGTGGAATTTAAGAAACAAAACAGATGAACAAAAAAAAGAGAGAGGGAAGCAAACCATAAGAGGCTGTTAAAGATAGAGAACAAACTGAGGGTGATGGAGGGAGGTGGGCAGTGGCATGTGTTAAATGGGTGATGGATATTAAGGAGGGCACTTGTTGGGCGCCTGGGTGGCTCAGTTGTTAAGCGTCTGCCTTCGGCTCAGGTCATGATCCCAGGGTCCTGGGATCGAGTCCCACATCGGGCTCCCTGCTCCGCGGGAAGCCTGCTTCTCCCTCTCCCACTCCCCCTGCCTGTGTTCCCTTTCTCGCTGTGTCTCTCTCTGTCAAATAAATAAATAAAATCTTTAAAAAAAAAAAAAAGGAGGGCACTTGTTGTGATGAGCCGTGGGTGTTGTGTGTAAGTGGTGAACCACTAAATTCTACTCCTGAAATCAATATTACTGTACAGTACAGTACTTCTATATGCCAACTAACTAGAATTTAAATAAAAATTTGAAACAAACATAACAAGAGCACACAAAACCCCACAAAAGCATGATGGCCTGAGGAAGAGAACAGGGGTCTGAGATTCAAATTATATTACTAAAATTTTGTCTTTGTCTCTCTGTTTTGGGTCCTCTGTGTATGTGTGTATGCATTTAACCAGCTCTCTTTTCATTATGGCCCCATAAAGCTCCATGCTCACATTCTTTCACCTTGTCTGCCACAGGAGAATAAGGTTTTCTTTTCTTTTCTTTTTAGTAACTTCAGTTAAAGCACTGACATATTTCTTATGGGTCACAACTGATTCATGTGATTGGCTAAATCTGAAATATAGGCTGATGCTTAGAGCAGTGAAGGAATACATCGTATCTGAACCACATGGAATAAGTGGGGGAAAAGTGACTTCCTAAACCATAATTAAGGTGCTGTTACTATAGAATGGATGAATGGATAGTAATCAATGAGTGGCCAATATAGAAGCCTTGAAACATGAAAGTGGACTTGTCAGTAGGCAATTTGGTGCTATATCGTCTAGATATGTGTTGGAGATTTTAAAAAATGGCAGTCATCAAGAGATAGATGATATTCAAGAAAATGAGAAAAATTTAAAGGAAGTAAGAAAAAGTATAGAGCAGAGAAAATAGCATAAAACCTAGCTCCATGGAACTCCAATTTAGAAGTTGAATAGACAGTAGAAAGCCAGCAGAATAGTCTACAAAGAAGCTCTTCTGAATAGCTGAATGATCTGGAAAAGTACAAGAGGCTGGGATCTTCTGAAGACAGTTATGTATCTGACTATCGCTAGACTTGCCACCTGTTCTTTGTGACTGTTCACGGAGACACTAGTTTTCTTTGATACAGATGGGAAGGATTCTCTTTTATGCAACCATCCTGTGCTTCTTTTGGATTATACTTGCTCTATTCAGTTGCTTCTCCAATGCAATACCAATGCTACATTCCAGAAACTCCTCAAAGTCAGTGAAAAGCATTAATAACACACATCCTTGCTTTCCAGAACCATGTTTTGGATTTGCACATTTTAAAATAAATTTACCTTCATTTCCACGGGATATTGGGAGGGAAGGAGCTAAATGCCTTCCCCCAATCTGCCACTTTTCACTAGCAGTCTAAACATTATTTTCTATAAAATAATTTCCTGAAATTTCCATGTATTAAAAAAAATCCTGCTGTGTAAACTTCGTAATAATTTCCCCCTGGAACTGGAGACTGAGTTTAAGTAATTGAGTAAAATTAACACTTAACTAATGTGTTTTCTTTCTAATTTTTTAAATAGTTTAAGGCTTTTGGGGCAAGAGAAGCTCATTTTATAACTTTCCAGAACATCTATATTATAAACCACTTATGTAATGTAACATTTTGATATTTTTGGTTTTACTTAGAAATTGCACTTTTGTTTTTGTATCAAAATAGGAATAAATGATTTTTAAAAATTTCATCTCTTTGAAAAAAGAATGCATGCATCCATGCATCTTCTTGTTGACTGAGTCATTTGCTTCTGAAAGTTTTGATAGAGTACGCCTCCCTAAACCAGTTTTCATTTAAAACTTTAGGGAAAAATATTCAATACTGCTACAACAGAATACTTACTTCAAATGATACTATTGTTAATAAGTAGCTATAACTCTGTGGGTAAAATGACCTGTCAAAGAGAGCTCATTTATAAAATCCCCTTATAGAATTGTTGCTAGTCTTAGTGTTATAAAAAATGAAATAGAGCAACAAGCACATAATAGTTACTTAATCCATGTATGCTGACTATTTTACATAAAAATCAACTTCACAAACAACTCATAGATTTCTAGTTGGAGCATTTTGTTTCGTAGGTATTTTCACACTCAGTTGAACAAACATTTAAAAATCTGACATGAAACCAGTTTACATGGTTCACATCCATTTTAAAAGCAAATATTCTGTTCATTTTTCTCATTTCTTTCTGGCACTACCTAAAACCAGATGATATTATGCTGTGAAACACAAATTCATTATTGAGCTTTTCCAGCTGTGAAGAAAGAAAGAAAATCCCACACTTTTTAAGCACGATGTATAAGGAAAACATTTTTTCACGGCAGGTAAATATATACCATGGCTCTTAACTACATCCAGGTGAGTGGTCTTATTTCAAATTGTTCTTAAAATAATCATGATGCTAATGAGAGCTCAGCTAGTCAAGTGGGAGTATCTTTTGATTTTGTGGCTGGTTCTGTTTTGAGACTTATTCTTTACATAAAACAGGACATTTTTCCCCTGAGATAAGAGTTGATAGTATCCAGTAGAAAGCTGACACGACAGCCTATATTCTGAATAGAAATAGGGCAATTTTCGTTTAGCCTTTTTATTTGATACTATTGTGACATCAACAAATTTTTCGCTCTTCTAAACTTTAGTCATCATCACTAAATGTGAATAATTATGAACTCACCTCATTATCATGTGTGTGTTAAAGAACTTAACCTAATGACAATCCAAGAGTAGGCTTCCTGCATGTTAACAGCCGTTTCTTCTTTTTCTATAAGAAAGACCACAGTTCAAAGTGAAACTGTGTAACTCCTCATGGAAACTGTTTTTGTATTGAACTTTGTCAGAATTACACACACCATTTTCCAGATATTTCATTTGGTAACCTATAGCTGTAAACATTTAGTAGGCAAATAAGTATATTAAGGTGAAGCTGCAGCATCCCATGTCTTGTAATAAATCTAAGGAAATAGGAGCCTACAGGGTAAAGAAATTCATGTGTCTTCCATGTTATATCTTTGGTTTCCAGGATACAATGTCTTTTAGAGTTTATTCCTCTGTTCAAAAGACATAGCATTCAAGATCATCCTGGGGAAGAGTACATGAAAAGAATTTTTGGCCCCCTGGATGTCGGAAAATTTTTCATTTTATTTTCATGCTGAATTAATAGTTTGGATGGTGTGTTAGTTTCCTATTGCTGTTATAATATAAATTTATCATAAATGTAGTAGCTTAAAACACTATGGATTTATTTATATTGGCTTGGGGACTTTTGCTTTGGAAACACCTCCTCAAGTATTTTTCAGAGAGGTATCCGGGCTGGACCTCCTACTGTGACCTCTAAGGAGACCAATAAGCCTGCAAGCTTTATTTGAATTTAAGCTTACATGGATGTTACTTATATTCCAGAGTGGAACATCAAGCCCTTGGAATGACACCAATCTATGTAATCTGCTGCCTGTGTGGTCCAATGTGCGTCTTGATTACTTCTTTCCTAAGAAGAACAAGGGACTCTTGAGGGACACCAATCCCCTTACGTCTCCTGTAAACCCTTCCATTGAATTGCTAGGGTTATTTGCCCAAAGTTTGCTATGGTGCATTCAGGTGCTGGTTTCTGGGGTTTTTTTTGTTTTGTTTTGTTTTGTTTTTTTCTTACTTCTCTATCCTAGGGCTAACGGAAGGGTGAGGAGGGGACAAAGGGGCTGGGGAGATAGAGGAGATAACCTGGTAAGGTTAGGGAGAGGAAGTCACAGACTCAGGGGCTTCAAACAATACAAATATGTTCTCATACAGTTCCAGAGATCAGAAGTCTAAAATGGATCAGCAATGCTGCATTTCTTCTAAAAGTATTAGAGGAAAATTTGTTTTCTTGCCTTTTATAATTTTTAGAATCTGAATTTCTTGGCCTCTGACCGCATCCTACATCTTCAGATGTCTTCTAATCTTTCTTTCAGCTTCTATCATCACGTTGCCTTTTTCTGACTCTCGCCTTTCTGCCTCCCTCTTATTAGGACCTTTCTGATTATATTAGGCCTAGCCAGATAAACCAGAATATTTCCCCATCCTTGGCCTAACATCTCCAAATCCATCTGCACCAAAAGGTAACATATTCACAGGTTGTAGGGATTAGGGTGTGGGCTTCTCAGAGGACCATTATTCTGTGTAGTGCAGACGCCCAGAGATTCATGTTCCTCCCATGTGCTAAGGACATTCATCTTATTCCCAGATCTCCCTGAGTCTCAAGCTGACAGCATCATCTCAGATTCAAAGTTTCATGTAAGTCTCATCATCAAAGGCACAAATCTCATTATCTAAATCAACTAGATTAAGTATGAGTGAAGCTCTCAGTATAATCCATCCCTGGACAAATCCATCTGTCTTCATCTGTGGATCTGCAAAACCAGAAAACACCTTACCTGCTCCTAAAATACAATGGTGAGACAGACATAGGGTAACATTTATCAATGTCCTCATTCAAAAAGGGTTAAAATGGAAAGAAAAGGGGGTCACCAGTCCAAAACAATGTCCAAATGGGCAAGAAGCATTAGGTCCCAACGCCTTGAAATAATCCTTGGGGTTCTGGCTGTCCACAGATCTCTCTTGGATAATCCCATCTGTGTTCCTGGCTTCTGATTCCATGGCTGAGGGGATCTATGAGTCATTTGTCTAATCTTTCATAGAGCCTCATGTGTAATTGAATACTCTGATCTTTTGATCTTTCCAAAGCACTAGCAAAAGTTTATCCAGCCACACCTTTGGCTTTCTCTTCAGGGCAGGCTCTCTTGACAGTGAATCTTCTAGTTTTAGTGTCTTTGCAATCTGGCTAGGCTAAGAATTTCACATATAATCAGGTCCTATTTCCTTTTGCTTTGACAGTGCTTCCCTCTATCTCTCTTCTCTCACATTTTACCATAAGTGGCAGGAAGGATCAAGGTTCTACCTTCCACATATTGGTTAGAAATCTACTCACCTATCAAGTTCCTTGCTTACAAATTTTGCTTTCCGTAGAACTGTAGAATGTAATTCCACCAAGCTTTCTGACATTTTATAAGGATCCTTTTTCCTCCAGCTTCTAATAACATTTTCCTCTTTCCCTTCTGAGGTTTCACGAACAGTGACTTTATGTTCAATTTTTACCAACATTCCAGGTATGATCATTTCGGTATTGCCTGAAATGGATAAGCATAGATTGGGGTGAGAAATATTTTTACTCAGGAATCTGTAATTAGTGCTTCCTGTGAGAAGCGCCATACTACTGATTCTCAGTTTTTCCATATGACCTGCTCTCCATCTGGAGGTTGTTAGTATTTTTTGTTTTTTAATATTATTGAGATGTTAGGCCCTTTAAATTGGAAACCCATGTTCCTAAGTTATGGATAATTTTCTCGTATTAATTTGTTGGCAATACCCTTTTCTTCTGAAACTCTTTTATTTCTGAAACTTTTTATTCAGTTATTGAGCTTCTTGTGTTAATCCTGTAATTTAAAAATCTTTCTTTCTTTCTTGGCATGTGTTTTGTTCTATTTGTTTTCTCCTGTAAGTTTTTTTCAGATTTCAAGAACCTTTACTTAACTCTGTCTTTTTTTTTTTTATTTTTTTAATTTTTATTTATTTGACAGAGAAAGACAGCGAGAGAGGGAACACAAGCAGGGGGAGTGGGAGAGGGAGAAGCAGGCTTCCTGCGGAGCAGGGAGCCCGATGCAAGACTCGATTCCAGGACCCTGGGATCACGACCTTAGCCGAAGGCAGACGCTTAATGACTGAGCCACCCAGGCGCCCCTTAACTCTGTCTTTTAACTTAAAAATTATATTATGTTGTTCTATTTTCTTTCATTAGTTTCTATTTTCTCTCAGGGTACTATTTATATAATTTTTGGAATATTAATTTTTCCTACAATATCTGTGTTTTATAGAGTTTCCTTTTATCTACATTTTTGTTTGTTTTGATACCTTTCATTTAGAAATTTAAAAAATATCTGGTGATTCTCAACTAGCTATTAATAATTTAAAATGTGGCTCTAAAAATACTCTTTGGGCACTCTGTGTGTATGAGTAGGACTTTTTGTACAGTGCTCTTAACTACAGTGATCAAGCAAGGTCCAGACATTGCATCATGGCGTCTCCAAAACATTATTATCAATTTTCCTATTCTTTGAGGCCATTTGTTATTCCCAGAGAAGGATGGTCCAATCTGTTGGTAGCAGGCAAGGGAGAAAATGGTAGACTTTTATTATAATGCTTGCTTTTCCCTATGCTATCTTAACATCTAAATTACAACCTCCAATATGCTTCATGTTTCTGAGATGGGAGATTTGGTGGTCCAGTGTCCCCAAAAAGTAAACTTCCCATTTTTTTCCCCTTGGGGATGGGGTTCGTTACTTGACTACAAGAGGGTGGAAAGAGATTAGGGTTTCAGATTCCTGACATATATAATTTCCATAGACCTGATTTCAGTTCCATACCATCCCCTTATGTTTGGAGGCATCTGGTGTCTCTGAGAGCTGATATCATCCAGAGTCAGTTATAATTACTATTAAATGTACTAGATTTTGTGAGTTTTATCTTTCAATGAAAGGATAAAATGGCACTCGCTCTTCTTCACCTAGAAATGAGTAATTGTTTTTTCCAATAACACTAACTACATTTTAGATGATGTCTCTACGACCACTGATTTTGAGATTTTTAAAAAATTTTCACTGGAATAATTGGAATATAGATTACTTCTAAAAATTAAAAAAATAAATAATGTTCCTGGATCAAAAGTCTCAAAAGGCTTAAAATTATAATGCTCCCTAAATCCATCTGTAGATTCTACAATATTAATCAAAATTCCAGCATTCCTTACTTCTATTGACATGCCAGTTCTAAAATTTATATGGAAAATAAAAGAGTTAGAATAGCCAAAACAATTTTGAATAACAAGAATAAAGTTGGAGGAACTTGCAGTAAGTTCCAGTTTCCCCCAGTATTTCCGAAGGTGGATTTCTAGTGAGTTCTGCCAGTGTATTGCCCAACTTCTCTGCATCTTGTGAGCTATAATGACTCTCTCCAGTGAGATTTGGGTCTCAGCCCCAGACGGGGTTGACCTCTTCTCTAGGTGTTTTACTTCAGTCCTAGGGGTGATGGCTGCTGCCTCTATCAGCTATTGCTATATTTTTTTAGGGTTCCACTTGCCTATGAGTCAATTACCCATTGCTCCAATTCCCACATTAAAAGTTTTTATGTTAAAATTTTCCTGCTAAAATTATTGTGTGGTTTCTGTGTCCTGACTGACACCTGATGCATACATTTCCCCCAAAATGGAAATAAACCAGTCTAATGGAATATTTATCAGCAATAAAATGGAACGTATTTCTGATAAATGCAATTATACTGGCAAATACTAAACATTATTGTAAGAGAAAGAAGCCATAAAAAGACTATATACTGTATGATTTACATGACATTCTGAAAAATGTGGTTGTGAGGGGTAATCACTACAAATCTACTTGAGGGTACATTTTGGGATGAAGTAAGTATTCCATATATTGTTTGTGGTAGTGGTTCCAGGATGGCATTCATTTGGCAGCCTCACAGAACTGTCCCACAAAAGGTGAATAAAATGTGCATAAGTTATATCTGTATAAATCTCAACAACCAGGAAAAAAATATATTTTTAGAATGTTATGGATAGATAATACTATTCAATGCAGAATCAGAAGGTTTTCTATAACTATATTTTGTTACAGTTCTGAATTTATAAGTCTTTTGTCCACTTAAAGGAGAATATTCTTAACGTATATTCTTACAAATTGTCCAGCAACTCCTCAAAAGTATGTCATTTTAATTAACTTTATATTGGCCTTATGTCTTCTTACAGTTTGTTTTCTCTAGAATTAATGATTACCTTTCTTTTGTCTTAAATTTTGCCATTGGCACATCATCAATATTTTCTAAAATTTATTTATTTTATTTTAATTTTTTATCCTTTAACATGTTGCATTTTTAATTTTTTTATTATGTTCAATTAACCAACATATAGTACATCATTAGTTTTTTTATGTAGTGTTCAATGATTCATTAGTTGTGTATAACACCCAGTGCTCATCATCATGCATGCCCTCCTAATACCCATCACCTGGTTACCCCATCCCCCCACACCCTTCCCTTCTGTAACCCTCAGTTTGTTTCCAAGATTTAGTTCTACTCTTCCCTGAAAGACCTTTTTCTTTCAAAGGATTTGCTTTTGAATCCTATGTCCTGACCAAGTCTGAACTTGTCCTTTTGGGTCCTTCCTTCTCTATTTCACTGGATTCATTATCTCCTGTATCTCTTGTTTTGTTTTGTTTCGTTTTGTTTGTTTGTTTGTTTTACTGTTTACTTTAATAATTTCACTCTAAATTCACCACTGATGGGGCACCTGGGTGGCTCAGTCGGTTAAGCATCTGACTCTTGATTTCAGCTCAGGTCATGACCTCAGGGTGGTAGGATCAGCCCCAGGTTGGGCTCTGCGTTCAGCATGGAGTCTGCTTGTCCTTCCCCCTCTGCTCCTCCCCTTGCTCAGCTCTCTCTCTCTCCAAAATAAATAAAAACCTTTAAAAAATAAAAAAAATAAATTCACCACTGGTTTCCTAAAAACAGATGAATGTGAGCTAAAATTTTTGAGACCTTAAAATATCCTCATTTTTTTACTATATTTTGATAGATATAAAATTATAGACTGAAATCATTTCCCACAAATCTTAAGATTGGGTTTTCTTTTAATTTTAGGAATTGCAGATGAGGTGACTAATGCCACATTCTTTTGCCAGTAAACTGTTTTTTTTCTTGTAAAAGTTTTTAGCTGATACTTCAAAGTGATGTCAATCTATACACCTATTTTTAATCTTTCTAGGAGTTTTGTGAAACCCTTTTCATTTGAAGACTTCTGTTTTCTGCTCAGGAAAATCTCCTGCACTGAGTTCTTTGGTAATTCTCTCTCTTCTCTTTCATGAAGGCTCTTTGGGAGGCCCTGGTTTTCTGGGAGCATTGCTCCTTTCTGGTGATTATTTTTCTTCCAACACCATCTTTCTGTATTTTGTTATGAGTTATTATTGTAACTGAACTAACATGAGCTCCCTCCTTAGTGAGTTCAAAATAGAAACTACACCAGTGATTGTTACACAAAGGAAACTTTATTTGCAGCAAATAAGGAGATCATAGGATATAACTTCCAAAGTCATAACTCCCTAAGCAAGGGTGAATGGATTCCTTTTATTTAGACTTAGGATGAATATTTTAAAAAGGGAGCCTTGTCATCATATATAGTGGTGGGCATGAGATCACCCATGGACCTTAAGGAAACATACCTATACATACATCGTATGTTATGTAAATGAGGCTTGTGCTCCTCTTTGGGCAGAGATGCTAGTATTATAATGAGGTAAAAATAACTGTTGGTCCCTCCATGGCCCATCTGTGCAGGCCTGAGTTGGGGGTTAAGTTCAGACTGGTCTGGGTGGTCTGGGCCACAAGAGCTCTTTGTCAGGGCAGTCATTATTGCTTGAGGGGTAGTTTTGGTTTCCATCAGATATTATGCCAGTCTGGTCTTTTGCCTGAGTTAAGAGATAAGCTGGAAAGAAGAGCTTAAGGAAAAATGTGGGACAAAGTTTGGTGGGTACAAGCAGGTAAACAGTAAAGGTCAGGTCGTGGGTCTAGCTAATGACATTGTGATATGACTCAATGTGTCCTGAGTGCAGTTGGTTAGTGTGAGGGAAACTCATGAACAAAGGAGTATCAGTGAGTTCCTGGGATTCTTTTTTTTTTCTTTTTTAAAGATTTTATTTATTTATTTGAGAGAGAGAGACAGAGAGAACACGAGCAGGGGGAGGGGCAGAGGGAGAAGCAGACTCCCCGCTGAGCAGGGAGCCCCATGTGGGACTTGATCCCAGGACCTGGGATAATGACCTGAGCAGAAGGCAGGCCAGGTGCCCCCCCCCCTTTTTTTTTAACATGACACAAGAAAGAAGTCTAAAGCTGTTTTATTTCCAGGTGCTGAATTTTAAGTTGTAAAACTCAGTGTTCACTTTTATCAGTATGCAAGGGAAAGTCATGACGTGCAGTGGATTATACCTACAACAATATCTGTATCTCTATTCCCATCTTTGTCTATTATCTATCTTCATTTATATCTGCAACAAATCAATACCTATATGTAATGATCTACTTCTGTATCTATCATAGTGGTTTTCAATTAGGGGTCATTTTGACCCCCGATGATATTTGGCCATCACACTGAGGAAGGTGCTACTGGCATCTAGTGCGTAGAGGTTAGAGACGCTGTTACTGGCATCTAGTGCGTAGAGGTTAGAGACGCTGTTACTGGCATCTAGTGCGTAGAGGTTAGAGATGCTGTTAAACATGCTACATGCTCAGGGCAGTGTACTTGCAAAGGATTACCCAGCTCACAGTGCCAGTTTGAGAAACTCTGATCTGGAGAAGTCTTTAGTAAAGATAAGATCTCTTGGTTATGTTTCCCCGCCTAAGTATTATATACTTCCTTATTCTTATTTTCTGAAAATACTTCATTATCATTAAAATTCATTCTTCTTTTCTGCTTAAACTAATTCAAATTATATTTCAGATTATTTCAGCTAAGAACATCTGCACTCGCAGTGACTTTTTCTGTTCATCTTATTGTGTATTAAATAGTGGCAAGTATCTCAATGTTTTTGACTGATACTTACTCTTTGGTTGCCTTGCATGCTTATATCCAAAAACAAATTTTATTCATATTGAGAAAGTAAAATTGTAAACTAACTCTAAAGACACTGTACTGTTTCTTTAATATTTTGAATATCACAACACTTTTCTTAATATAAACATAGGGATGAAAAGAATGTTTTTTAAAAAATAAATAAATAATATACAAATATGAAGATAAAGCTCAGTGTAAAATTTATAAATACATGAAATTCCTTTTCTTTCAGCACTCATGACTAGCAGTGTCTGCCAGGCTGAAAATATTGCTGCCTATTCGCAGCCAAAATGTGTTCTGAACCAGAAAATAATGCTTGATTTGAGGCCAAAATTTTTCCCAAAGAAGTTATTTCTGAAATGTGTACTTCTCTAGTAAGTAACAAACTTTCTCTGGAGTTAGTGACTATAGGAGGCCCTAGTTGTCTGAAGTGGAGAAGACTGCAAGTATGAGAAAAAATAAACATGAGGAATAAAAAAAGTGTTCCATATTAATAATAGTTCAAAATATTATTCTGCCTTCATGAAAGAAAAAGCAAACACTCAAATATTCTTTCAGGGATTACCCAAGCATTTGTGTATCTTTTCTTTAAAATTTTATGTGAAAAAATAAGACCCTGGTATCTTCTAATTATCTATTTTTAAATAAATTCTTCAGTGACCTATCAGCTAACATGCTGTGCCTTTAGTTGGAAGAAATAGAAAATTTGGCTCTAACAACGAGGAACATTTATTGACTTAAGTGTCCAGAGGTGGTTCCACCTTCTGGGCTGATTGATTTGTCATTTCAAGGATGTTACTGAATTCCTGTCCATTTAAAATTCCAGTGCAGGCTTTATTCTAAGGCAAGTTCCCCAGTGTGTTCCAAGAGGACTGCCAAAAATCTTCAGGGGGTATGCACTACATTGGATAAGTGCAGAGAGAGAGAAAGAGAGAAAGTTCTAAAAGCTATCCCAAAGGGCAAGATTTCTTCCTTCTTATTAGCTCTTAGAAAGAATAATTGAGTACATATAATTACACACTGATCAGCATAGGGCAGCCTTTTCAACCTTTTATGTAAGTTTGGATATACGGAACTATCATCTCTGGACCCTGTCAAGGTACAGATTCTTATTTGGTAGGTCTGGGCTGAGGTTGGATAATTTACATTTTTATCAAGTTTCTGTGCAACATCTATGCTGCTGGTCCTTATGTCTTTTAGTTGATAAGTGCCCCTCATGTTGTCTCATTGTCTGTAATAATGGCTTATGATCAATGATTCCAGAAAAAATGACCATTACTTGTTTCAAAGAAAGAAATTAACATCCAATTCTACTCTGGTTCTTGATGACCTTTTTTATCTCTCCAGCTTGAGGAAAAACTTTATGAAGTCACTTTTAGACCAAGTATCACGAATATTTAAAAAAAAAAACTTTGAGAAAAGAGATTTTATTTTATTTTATTTTTGTAGTCTTAAAACATTTTTATTAGAGCTATTTAACTTTATGATACTGTTCCAAAGAGTTTTCTAAAAGTCAGGGGAAATCTCTTATATTTTTCTATATTTCACTCTCTCTCTCTTCTATTCTTTTTTTTTTTTTTCTACTTTGTTCTTTTTTTTTTTAAAGTGTTTATTTAAATTCCAGTTAGTTAACATACAGTGCAGCATTAGTTTCAGGTGTACAATATAGTGATTCCCTTCCATAGAACACCCAGTACTCATCACAACAGGTGTACCCCTTAATCCCCATCACCTATTCCCTCCTCCCCCTGCACACCTCCCCTCCCCCACCATCAGTTTGTTGTCTATAGTTAAGAGTCTCTTTCTTGCTTTGCCTCTCTCTCTCTTTTTTCCCTTTCCTTGTTTGGTTTGTTTCTTAAATTCCACTTATGAGTGAGAAAAGCAATTTTTTAAAGATTTACTTATTTTAGAGGGAGAGAGAGAGAGCATAAGCAGGAGGGGCAGAGGGAGAGCGAGAAAGAGAATCCTAAGCCTACTGAGCTCCGAGCCCAATGTAGGACTCTATCTCATGACCCTGAGATCAGACCTGAGCCGAAAACTGACTGTGCCACCCAGGCGCCCAGAGAAAAGCAATTTTAAAAGACAATTCCCACACTATTTCTTACTGTCATTTGTTTGAAAATTTTACTAGAGAAACATGAATATACCGAAAAAATATTTTCCTAGATTTCAAAATAAAGTGACAAAAATGCACTAAAATGGAGTGTTTTGAATAAATCACTCCATTTTAGTATAAATTTGTAATCTTGACATTAGGAAATTATTTTAGGATCAAAGGAAAACTATGGCTTAGCTTTTTAGGAGTGCATCACAGTTGTGACCCAAAGAAGTAACTGATGACATTCTAACACAAGATTCTTTAAGTTCCTCTTCAAAGATCATGCTTTTGCTAACTCCTACAAGTTTATCTCTAAGTAAAAAGTACAATGTTCATTAGAAAAGTCCCAGAAATATGGTAAGTTTTCTCCTTGCCAAGAGACTATTTATTACCTACTAGTAAGAGAGTCCAACTTCTTCCATTTAAATCACCAGTGTTTTTATGGATTGAATTCAAGTCTGTGTGCTCTCAATGATACACTCCGGTAACTACAATCCACCTGGGTGAAGTTATATTCTCAGCAGGTCCTAAAGTTTACTTTCCCTGGAGATATCTTTACTTACTCATAGAAAGCTAATGGGGAGGAGAACAAAGACTTTGCCTTTTCTCCCACCAAGAATGGATCATTATACCGTGCAAGCCTTTTGGTAAGAGTTTAGCTTTCCTTTTAGTTTTTCCATAGGCAGAGAATATGCAAACCACAACAAGAATAGTACCTGCTCTTCTTGTACTAGTTATCTCTCATTGCAAATGAATACACTTTTAATATTGTTTATACCTTTTCTTTCATATCACTTTATTTAAACCTTTCATCTGGAGAAGGTTCTTTAATAATAGGACTAATAAGTCCACAGAGAAAATTGATAAGAGAGCATTTTTGTCAATTTCAATAAAATAAATATTTTTGTTTCTATCTGTCCTCCTAGAATTGTAGACATCTCTCCCTTCTAGGACTTCATCCCATAAAGTATCCCTTAAGAATTCAAATGTTCCCTTATTATTGACTTTTTCCCTTGGCATATATAGATTTTTCCTTTCACATTAGTGGAGAAAACAGTAATCTCGTACTCTGTGCTCCACATCCAGCTACCTCTCTGCACTTTTTCTTCTAACAGCCAAGAATAACAAACCTACAATCTGTGCTCACAATTTCCATCTCCTTTCTTCCCATTGAATTCTCCATGTGTTGTAACTTGACTTTCATCCCAAATAATTTCTCTAAATCTGCTTTAATTATCTCCTTAGGAACCCCCTTTTTGTCAATCCAAGTTGTTATCTAACTTGGTCTCTTAGGCATTTAATAATATTGACTCTTTTGCAATCCGTTTCTTAGTTCCTTTGACTCTAATCACACTTATTTTCATTCTGTTTCTCTCATCCTTTCTGCCCCTTCTCTTTTCAGGCACTGCTATCTGTCTCCAAGGCTTGAAAATTGCCATCCCATAGAATCTGTTTTTACATTTTCCTCTCCTCAATTTTCACACTCTCTAAACAGTTTCTTCCACATGAGTTGTTCAAGTTATCATCTGCATCACAATGACTTTAATAGTGAATTGACTATAAAATTTTTATTTTATAGGATACTCCAAATTATCCAAAGCCAAATTTATCCCACTCCTATTGTCATTCACTCATACATTTGTTCAAGAATTACTTATTGAACATCTTGTATATGTGAAGTATTATTTTAAGTGCTATGAAAAGAACCATGAGCGAAAAAATCAAAGTCCAAGTTCTAAAAGAAAAGGGACAGAAGGATTACTGAGGCAATAGTGTCAGGAGGGGAAGACTATAGGATGAACAAATTTGAAAGGGAACAAACATTTGGAGTGTGATTTTGTTGAGGATAAACCTGAGATGTCAACTATACAGCAAAGTAGAGGAATCTTATAGGAAGTTAAATATCAGTTTGGAGTTCAGGAGAGAGATTTTAGTCATATATTAAATAAGAGAGAACTCAGGAGTTAAGTAATAAGATTCATGATACTGAATAAAAGCATCAGTGAGGTGATTATAGATAACAGAATGTCAGAGGTCTATCTGAGTCTTTGGAAAAACCAATATTTGAATATTAGGGAGATGGAAATAGAGTAGCAAAAGTCAGTGAAAGGTAATAGAACCATGACAGAATGGTTTCCTGGAAGCCACGTTAAGAAGATGCTTGAAGAGGGGTGCCTGGGTGGCTCAGTTGTTAAGTGTCTGCCTTCGGCTCAGGTCATGATCTCAGGTCCTGGGATCGAGTCCCGCATCGGGTTCCCTGCTCAGCGGGAAGCCTGCCTCTCCCTCTCCCACTCCCCCTGCTTGTGTTCCCTCTCTCGCTGTGTCTCTCTCTGTCAAATAAAATCTTAAAAAAAAAAAAAAAAGAAGATGCTTGAAGAAGGAGGGAATGGGGCTTGATTCTGGAAATCCAATAAATATTTTGAGTAAGGTAAATTCTGAGCATTTCTATTTGTACCAGTGTCTGAATTATATCTACTTTCACACTGGTTCCAATGAAATCTGGAGATGCTACCTTTTGAGGAAGGTTAAAGAAAAAGTGGAAGAAAAAAAAGCTACCCAAAAATATTTTTAGGCTAACAGTTGATGTACACAAAGAACAAGGTAACTTTAAATGTTACCATGGACTTCATTCAAATAGAGGTTTTAACTTTTTAGAAGGAAATATGTGAATAAGGGAAAAAAAACAATAAAAAACTAGCTATGAACTTCTAGTAAACTTGGTTTTAAGGTTAAACTAAAAAAGCCATTATTTTTAAAAGGGAAATAAATACCACCCCATCATGGCAGAATATTTTAGTTGATTCCATATTTACCATCATCAACATGGAAGGGAGATTTGTAACTATTACTTGTTGTTTGTTTGTTTATTTGATCATTATGCTTTCTGTTAATTCAACATTTGGTGTTGAGGTGAAGCAAGTACTGATAAGTATAGAGAATACCACTATTGCTCTCTTAGTAGATTCACAGGTTCACCTTCCTCACAGGAGAAGAAAATTCCTAAAACCATCTGTTTGCATAATTGAATTGGAATATTTCCTTCTGGTTTGTCTTTTACTTTCTAAAGAAAGACACGCAGATAAATCTCAGGACTGAAGTGACTTTTCTATGAATTATTGCAAGGAGTCCTTGGTAACTTAAGGTAGAGACTTTTCATCTTCTAACAGATGATGCCTTTAAAAAATTATTTTGTAAGATAGAGACACAAGATTAAGAAATGTAGTTAGAAATTACTTAGGCTTTGATTGTCATTTGAGGATTTAGAGTTTCAGAGACATTCTCATGACTTCCTTAATATCCACAACACTGTTTCTTGATAATTACTCTTCTTTTAACCAGATTTTCATACATCCTTCCCATAACCTGTGTTTTAAGATGGAATATGAGTGCCAGAACTGAGCTAAGTGGCATAATACAATTTGTAGCCACCGGTCTTCAACAAAGCTCAGCAAATGAGACTGGAGAAGACATTCTAGAAAAACATGTTCCTCTTTTGTACCTTTTGAGGAGGTGTAGGGTAGAAATGTGAATCCTACTGTGATTATTTTGCCTCTTAGAAGAAAGCTAGCCTTAAGACAAGGTTCACTGTGGAAGGCAGAGTAGACTAATTAAAAAATCACGCTTCCTGATGATGTAGAAAAACACCAAAATCAAACAAACCTGAGCCTTTGGACTCTCCTGATAGGTAAACCCATAAATCCACTTTATTGTTTAAACTAATTTGAATTACATTTTCCATTATTTCAAAATTAAAGAGTCCTGAATATTATATAGAGCATTCTTATAAGTTGCCACAAGACTGTTGCTTTCTATAGCCAGTTGCTTCTATGGTGTATTTGGCTTAACCAGGAAGAATACCCTTTACCAAAAAGAGCCTTTTTGTTTGTTTGTCCGATGAAAGTACAAAAACTCCACGAAGACATTAAATATTCTAATGACTTCTATGGTGAAAACTGAGCAATCCTGAGAGAGTGAGGACAATGGACTGGTGTGTTTTGGTGGGTAACATGTGTAATTTAAAAAAAAACTTTGGTTTCACAAAATTTTGTACAGGTTTGGTCAATGGGGAGCTGGGCAATGGCTGGGAAAGATTGTTGCTGGGGCATTCATGGAAGTTTGGATGAGAAAGATGTATGGGTCCCAACTAAACCAGATTGTGTTTATCTCAAAAAAGTCCATAAGCTAATATGTAATGCTTTCAAATAAAGCAGATAGGTGGAAAACCAAAATAGAATTTAACAATATGAAGTACTTGTACTAAAGTAAATGTTTTGAATGTTCATACTCTTAGATCATAAAATTTTTGAAGGTAAATTCGTACTTTTACAGAAGTAAAACAGAACATATTCTAACTTTTAGCAACATTAAAAAAATGAATGGAAGCAGGTTATAATATGAGAAATCACCTAAATATCCTTTGCCTACCTTATTTAAAAGCACTCATTATTAGTTACAATTATGAATTCTAGGAATACTATTATGAATTTCCAGTGGAGACTGTGTCAGGCTTGGAAATTTGCTCTTCGTGTTATTTGAGTATATTATAGGGTAAGACCAGACTAGTGAACTTTTGTCTCCATGAAAGAGTATTGTTTACAACTTGACCATGCCTTGCCTATTAACTGCTTCCCTATTTCAACCAATAAATTTTCATAGCATCCACCAACCTAAATGAACGTTTGAACTTCATGACAGGTGTAGGTTGCAAGTTTGTTACAAATTAGGATAAACATTAAATTACCCATGACCACAGGATTTGAGTGTGATTTTCAACTTTATATGAAAAACAGTCTTCAGAAGTTCTCTTTGAATTTGTTTATTTATCATATTGGTGCTTGGAAAGAAAAAATAATCATACCAATAGAGTAATTTTCCTTTTATTAAATATAGTGAGGAAATAAATATATAGTAGATGAAACCAAAATTTTTAAACCCAACTTTTCTGGCACAACACATTTATATATATGTGTGTGTGTGTGTGTGTGTGTGTTTTGTTTAATACATATTTAATGCTAAGGAAGGTGCTCAAATTTTTTTAAATGAATTTTTATGTAAAATACTAGGTATCTTCAAGTAACATTAATTTTTCTCTTTGCCTTTGTTGCATCTATTGTGATTATTTATATGCAATGATTAAAAATTAACATAACATAAAACCAGATCCAGTGTACCGGTATTTCCTAAGTTGGTGAAAATACGAATCGCTCAGTTGGTTAAGCGACTGCCTTCGGCTCAGGTCATGATCCTGGAGTCCCGGGATCGAGTCCCGCATCAGGCTCCCTGCTCGGCAGGGTGCCTGCTTCTCCCTCTGACCCTCCCCCCTCTCATGTGCTCTCTCTCTCTCATTCTCTCTGTCTCAAATAAAAAAAAAAAATGACTCACAGTTATACATTTTTTTGGCAAAATAAATATGTTCTAGGAAATTTCAAGTGATTTTTAAAGTAAGATTTCCATTACTTAATCAAAATATACTCCATGCCAAAATGTTAAATTATGATATCATATTTTGTCAAATCGGGATCCATCTAAAGTAGTGATAAGCACATTTTTCTGCAAAGAGAAAAATAAAAATTATTCTAGCTTTGTGATTCATAAGGTCTCTGTTGCAACTGAACTCTGCTATATCAGCCCTGAAAGCAGTAATGGATAAGACATAAATAAATGAGATTGTTGTGTTCCATCAAAACTTTATCTACAAAACAGGCTCTGGGCTGGATTTGGTCCACAGGCCACTGTTTTGTTGACCTCTGATCTAGATATATAAAATATATAGTTTCCTGATTCCTAATTGGACAAATGTATTCAGTATGCCTTTAATACAACATACATATTTATTATATATACTAATAATCCACAGGTATGTATAAATATAATCTAATTTTTCTTAAAAAGTAAAAGCAATATTGCAAAGGTTAATCAGAATGACCTCATTATAAAAAAAAAAAATGACCCCATTATCATCAAAAGTTAAGCATGCTATTTATTTAGGACTAAACATACAAAGAAAGGAAAAAAATATTTTAGTTGATTTATGAAATCCATCTTTATAATAATGTTTCACATTTTTGTCAGAATTCTATTTCTAATAAATTTTCATGTGGCATTTCATTTGATACTTTGAACAATTCTAGGATAGCTTGTGTTAATACAACAAATGTGAATATATTTTAGGTTTCATTTAAAAAAGTCTTGTCTATTCATGTGATCATCATGAAGTTTTAACTTCAGTATTTAATCAATATTATTATTAACATCAACTTGTATAAACACTTTTATAATAGAAATATACTTAAAGCATGTAATACTTTGTTATCTTCTGTATCACTTTTGCCTTCAAAACTGATAACATTAAAAGGAGTGTTCCAGTGTTAGCTCCAATAGTAAAGAGCTTGGAATGTGTTGCTCCATTGTTACAATAAGAAAAAGCTTAATGAACTGAAAACTAATAACTTTTCTTGGATTTATCAGAGAACTATGATTGCAGGCCAAAACACCACCCTCTAATGTGAAGAGACACCAAACCTGAGGGTCAAAGTGCAGGTCTGCTTATCTGGGGCAGATGCTGCTCAAGCCATGACCTGGTAGGAACACTTGAATGGGAATTTTTATAAATTGTTGGAAGCTGACTATATATTAGCATGAGAGTGAGAAACTCCCAAGGGCCACCATCTTGGGGGGGGGGGCGGCAGTGGTTTCTTCCAGAAACCTTGCCAAATTCTTTTTTTTTTTTTAAAGATTTTATTTATTTATTTGAGAGAGAGACTGAGAGAGAGAGAGCATGAGAGGGGGGAGGGTCGGGAGGGTCAGAGGGAGAAGCAGACTCCCCGCTGAGCAGGGAGCCCGATGCGGGACTCGATCCCGGGACTCCAGGATCATGACCTGAGCCGAAGGCAGTCGCTTAACCAACTGAGCCACCCAGGCGCCCGAAACCTTGCCAAATTCTAATGGTGAAGAGTCAAGAAATATTGCACGTGGCTCTGGCCAAGAGAGAGGGGAAGAACTGTTAGAAACACACCAAGAACGTTGTTCCATAACAAAGGACTACTCTCCACAGATAAAGATTTCACCAGAGTCCTATCTCACCTATGGGAAGGCACTTGCCTGATTCTAGCCCCCTCTAGGCTTCCTGTTTCACCTAAGCAAGGAAAAAAAAAAGTCAATAAACGTTGAAGGATATGGGCCATGACATGTAAGCATAAGACTACAGAATACTTCCCTTCCTCCACATCCTGTCCTGGAAGCAACAGGGCTCCAGGTTAATGCCAGTGGATTACAGATGAAAAGGCTGCAAGACAAAAACTCTAGCTAAGAAAGAGCTTTTAGCAAATCCCAAAGACAATAGGGAAGGCAAAATGGAAGACAGTAAAGGAATTTGAAGCTTCTGGCATTTACACCTGTGGCAAATATTAATCAAGCAGAACTCCAAACCAGATTAGAATAAACAATTACACTAAAGGCCTCAAACATGTAATACGTCATGTCCAAATGTCAACAAAAGAATTACAAAGTATGCTAAAAGGCTAGAAAAAACACAGTCAGAAAAGACAAGGCAATCATCAGAAACATACAGATATAAAACAGATGTTAAAGTTATCAGACAGGGAATTTAAAATAGCTATGATTAACACATTATGGACACTACTGTAAGAAATTGACACCATGGAAGAACAGATGGGTAATGTGAGCAAACAGATGAACACACTAAGAAAGAATGAAGAGGAAATGTTAGAAATCAAAAACACTGCAACTGATATAATAATGTCTTTGATCATCTCCTCAACTGACTGGACATAGCTGAGGAAAAAATCAGTGAGCTGGAATAGATGACCATAGAGACATCCCAAACTGAAATGCAGAGAGAAAAAGGAATAAGAAAGATTGACAGAAAGACAGGCAAAAAGAAAGACAGAAAGAACGTAGAAAAAAAAGAAAGAAAAAACAAAGAAAGAGACAAAGAAAAAGACAATCTCTCAGAGACATGGGACAATTACAAAAGATGTCATTAGAATACCAAAAAAGAAAGAAATAGAATGGAACAAGAGAAATATTTAAAGTAAAATAGCCAAGTATGTTCCAAAATTAATGATATATACTAAACAATAGATTCAGGAAGCTCAGCACATATTGAGCAGGCTGAAGACTGAAAAATCTACCTGACATGATGTATTTAAACTGCAGAAAATTAAGACAAAGATAAAATCTTGAAAGAAGCCAAGGGGGAATAACATCTTATTTATAGAGGAAAAAGGACTTCTCATCAGAAAACACATAAAAAGAGAGTGGAGTGAAAATTTTAATGTAGTTAAAGAAAAAAGCTACCAGCCCAGAACTCTTTATCCAGCAACATCACACTTCAGAAGTAAAGAAGAAATAAAGACTTTCTCAGAAAAACAAAAAACTTCAGGAATTCATAGTCAGCAGACCTGCCCTAAAGGAAATGTCAAAAGAAAATTCTTCAAGGAAGATGAAAAGCATATAGGTTAGATACTCAAATCTATATAAAGAAAGGATGAATGTTAGAAAATGAATACACAAAAGTAAAATAAATAATTTTTTTTCTTATCTTTATCTTCATTTCTAATACAAATCTCCAATAAAAGAAATCAGGGTTCCTTAGATTAATGGCTAATGGTAGGACTGGAGCAGGAAATATACAAGATCAGCCTGGAATATTTTGTAGTTCTAGAAAGTATAAGAGTACTACACACACACACACACACCCCTCCCACCATGATTTGAGCATATTAAAAACACCAACTGAAAAATTCCCAGTCACCAAAGCTAGAAAATTTGAACAATAATATAAAAGGTAGTATTGGATTATGAGCCAAAGTATAAAATAAATATCCACAAGCCCATAATTTTATAAATAAATAACCAAATAAATGGGAGAGAAAAGATGAATCTCTCATGCTGAAGAATTTCAGGTAATTTATGTATTTACACTGGCTTTATGGACATACAGCATAATCCACACTTAAGTGTGAGCTGCACATATCGACTTCCTTCCAAAAGGTGCAGTATGGAAAGAGTGAGAAAAATAACTTTAAAATGGATGCACCTAACTAGCACCACCTTGGCCAGGTGATCAAGAGCAATATCAACACTGACAACTTATGTTAATAGCATGTACCGTTGGGGCGCCTGGGTGACTCAGTTGGTTAAGCATCTGCTTTCGGCTCAGGTCATGATCCTGGGGTCCGGGGATAGAGCCCTACATCAGGCCTCTATGCTCAGCGGAGAGCCCTCTTCTCCCCCTGCTCATGCTCTCTCTCTCTCAAATAAATAAAATCTTAAAAAAATAGGATGTACCCTTGATGTGATGTAATGAAAATATCACTTTACCTTTGTAGTCTTCCTCTAAGAAACTCATAACCACAGTCTAATCATGAGAAAAGTATCAGATTCCAATAAAGAGGCATCCTACAACATACCTGACCGGTACTCCTCAATACTGTCAAGATCATCTATGTGGAATATAGGGAACAGTGCAGAGGACAATAAGGGTGTGTGGGGGGGTATAAACTGAGTGGGAAGAAATCAGCGAGGGAGACAAACCATATGAGACTCTTGACTCCGGGAAACAAACTGAGGATTGCGGAAAGGGAGGTGGGGAGGGGGATGGGGTAACTGGGCTATGGGCATTAAAGAGGGCACCCAATAGGATGAGCACTGGGTGTTATACTCAACTGATGAATCATTGAACATTATATAAAAAACTAATGATGTACTATACCTTGGCTAATTGAATTTAAATAAAAAATAAAAACTGGAAAAATTAAGAAATTAAAAAAAAAAAACAAACCAGTCAAGATCATCAAAAACAAAAGAAGTCTGAAAAACTGTCCTAACCAATAGGATCCTAAAGAGACATGACAGCTGAATGTAATGCGGTGTCCATGATGGGATCCTGGAACAGATTAAGGACAGTAAATAAAAGCTAAGGGACAATGAATAAAGTATACATTTTAGTTAATAATGATGTTAATATTGGTTGATTAATTTTAACGAGCATACCATACTAATGTAAGATATTGATAATAGGGAAATCTGGGTGTGGGGTTACCAGAACTCTCTATACAATCTTCATATCTTTTCTGTAAATCTAAAACAGCTCTAAGAAGTAAAATATACTATAAAAATTAAAGTATTAAGTTATGTTCTTCATCATTAACTAAGATTTAAGACTTTGAAATGTGAAGACAATTAACATTCATAAATGACTATTCAGTGTCATTTTCTTTCCATTGCCTATGTGCCTGCCATTTGCACCAATCACTGATGCTCAGTTTAACATTTCCCTCTTCAACATGCCTTATCTCCTAACTGAAATAAAATGAGTCCCCAAATTTAAAGCCGCCACCGAAAATGCTAGTTAATGATATTGACAAGTGCCCTCAGTATGCTAATAACCTTCTCTTATATATCACTAAGTTTCTCAAAACATATCCTAAGGATTTTTATTATTAGACATAAATTCTTATACTACTCTCTGAACTCTGTGAATGCATGTAATGTTTATTTCTGTACCTAAAAGTGAGGTGGAGTACTGTTTTGGTGTCTGCCTATTAAACCTCCTGGTCTTACAAAAGTAGATTTTCTAGTTTTTCTATAAAAATCAAACCAGTGGTAGTGAAAAACAGCTCTGTTTCATACAGAAATAAATGGTTTTCAGTGATTCTCCTTGTGTCTGACAATACTAGTGGATATTTTCATGGTCTAATGAAACAAAGATTAAATTCCTTACGTTTGGAGATGGTGGGGCAGAAAAGAGGAAAGAGAAACTTTTACGTTCTCACTAAATTCTCATTCTTGAGAAAACATACAGAGTTGTTCTCTCATTGTTTTAGTTGGTGGTGGTAAATGTGATAGTGTTGTTGGTCATGAGGGTAAGGATCATGATAATATTTTGGGGGCAATGTGGTGGTGGCGGCGGTGGTGATAATGGTCCGTTTGGTGATTGTGTGGTAGTTCTTGGTGGATATTCGTAGTGTTGATACTGGAGTTGGTGGTGGTGGTGGTATAATTAAAATACATACAACAAAACAAGCAAAATCCCTACAAATTCTTGGAGCATGTAATCTAAAAATCTCTAAAGGATTGGCCTTTTAAGGTAAGCTATGTGGTTGCCAAAGTAGTTCTCAGAACAGGATTATTGGGCGTAACTCAATTGCAAACTTGGGCTCTGGAATTTCCTTAAAACCCATGCATTGCTCTCAGGGGCCTTGACTGATACGACTATATATTACAAGGTTCATGCGTTCACATCTTTCCAGGGATTCCTCCAGTACCATTCTGGTCTGTTTACAGTGCAAGACATTAGGTATTAAAAAAACAAAGATTGCTGCAATTTCCTCCAAATGCATTTATAGTTACATGTTTAGTCTTAGCCTGTGTATCTTGGAGGAAAGAGAGAGAGAGAACCAGGACACTCAGATGGTTGTCGAAAATGGAATTCTTTTCAGTCTGAAGCGTTTCACCAGACGATCATTAACTTGCAGGTGTGCAGTACCACGGAATTCAAAAACACTTGGTTAAACAAATATAAGGAAAACCATTTGGCAGTGTTAAAGCTTTTCTACATCTCATGGAGAGGTGGTAAGAGAAGGTCACTGTAAGACATGAGATTTATATGGCAAAATCAGTGGCAAAAGGAAGTATAAACAATAACAATTGACAGCACCAAAATCCAGGACCTAAACTTGTGAAAATCAAAATGCCATTTAAGCCCGTAAAGGCTCTGAGTCTTCTTCAAGCAGTAAAATTACTTACTCTCATATATGGATAACCTTAGAACACTTTCAAGGATAGTTTTCTGCTTATGTATAGCATCTTATGATTTAAAATGAGTTAGAAATAATAGTCAGTTGATTATAGCTGATTTTTTTACTGGTCGAGAATTTCTTTACCATCAAATAAAGTACATTTTGTACATTACACTATGTTTTTATTCATGTATCAGATATTTAGGAAATGCTGTGTGTCGCCACATCGCAGTCAGAAGGCTCTGACTTCTAATAGTTCTAATAAGTAGTGGCCAAGTTTTGGAGTCTGGAAGTTTCACATCCTGGATCCACCACTTATAAGCCATGTGGTCTTGAGAAGTTTGCTTGTTCATTCTGTGCCTCACTTTCTTAATCTGTAATATGAACCTATGGGGATCACATGATGTAACGTAACTAAGGAAACTATGTAGGACATGATAGGCACTTTATGCCTATTCTTCACTAAAAAAAAAAAAAAGCAAAAGGAATTTTAAAATAAACTGCATTAAATTGCATATAAATCATGGAAAATTTTAATCTAAAATTCAAGGCTGATAGTATTACCATCATGATAAATACATTTGTATGCCTTCTTCCTCATGTATTAGATATGGGCCGAATCCATGCTCTTAACATGCACTGCTTCACCTCTAGTGATTTTTTGGCACCATTTAATGCAACCACATTGAAATGTTGATAAGCATTTGGGTCTTTGTAGAGATGATCCCTTCCCTTTTTTTCTAAGATAAGCCTTACTCCCACTCATTTTTTGTTTGGCAAATCCTCATTCTAGATCTATGTCTTGTTTGTTTCTTTATGACAACTTTGCTTCCCTAATTTAATGATCACTGTCCTTTGTGCATAGACATTTTGAGACTTATTCCACTGAAATGCCACCAGTGTTTATATGCAAAATAAAGAAAGTAATAATTTCTATCTCAAAGAGTAGTTGTCCACATTGAATGAGAAGAGTTTACAAACTGGTTAGCACAATGCTTTTACATAGTAAGTGATTAATAAATATTAGCTGGTGGTATTTATGTGTCAATTTTTACACTCATGCTTGTATTACTGCTCATGCATGGCACATTTGTCACATCGTACAACCTCTACACATATTTGAAATAAGTGAAACAGTGAATATTAATGAAGTCAATAAACTATATCATGGGAAACAGCACATTTTTTAAACATTAAAGTTTTTGAATGGATTACATGAATTTAAAAATGTAGTTTATTTGTATCAATGCAATATTTTATTTTACTTTTTTAAAGATTTTATTTATTTATTTCAGAGAGAGAAAGAGAGAAAGAATGCACAAGCAGGGGAGACAGGCCAAGGGTGAGGGAGAAGCAGACTCCTCATTGAGCAGGGAGCCTGACGCTGCTTGATCCCAGCACCCTGAGATCATGACCTGAACTGAAGGCAGACACTTAACTGACTGAGACACCCAGGCACCCCTGTATTAACACAATTTTTAAATATCAAATGGCTATTTTACATGTTTTCTATTAGTAGTATTGGCCCCAAATATATTTCCATGAATTTAATAGGTAGAAATTTTGTAGATTTTTTTTTAAGATTTTACTTATTTATTTGACAGAGAGAGAGGGAGAGAGAGCATAAGCAGGGGGGAGGCGCAGAGGGAGAGGGAGGAACAGGCTCCCCGCAAAGCAGGGAACCTGACTTGGGGCTCAATCCCAGGACCCTGGGATCATGACCTAGTCACCCAGGTGCTCCGAAATTTTGTAGATTTAAAATAAAACTCTTTGTGCTAAGAGGTTTACAGGATCTTCTCAAAATAGGCTTTAGGTTGGATTTGGATGAACACATACTTCTATCTCAAAACTTTGAAATGCTAGAAAAATGATATTCAGTAATAGCGCTAAAACAAGAAACTGTGTCATGAACAAAGAAGAAATAAAAGAAGTTTCTGGAACATAGAAAGCAGATGGAAAAAAGAGCGAAGAAACTAACCCCTAAAAGCCCATCTAGGAAACAGTTCCTGGGAAGGTAAGAGCAGATGGAGAGAAACATAAGCTCTCAAAGATGCTAGCAATGGAGAGGTCCTAGAGCCATTCTCAGAAACAGCAATCAAGCCTGAGCCTTCCTACAAGTTCAGCCTGGCCCCTTCACCATCACCACACCCCCTCAGTAGGAATTTGCTGATTATTATAAAGGTTAAAAGTATGTCTTCTCCTTAACCTAGGCTGATTACTATCTTCTGTGAAAATGTCCCACACACCACCATAAACACACATACACCATAATACATATAAATAGTGAAAACACATAAAACATATAATAGTGAAAACATATTATAATATAAAAGATATATCTTAATATAAAAGATATATCTAATAGATTTCAAAGTCTTGGGCAAATTAGATCAGAGCCCCTTTGAGATCACAGATTTACATTACTATTCAAAGCCCGCCACATTAAATAATCTATGGCTTCTACCATCACTTATGAAATAAGGACAGTCAAATTATGATATTCCACTAGGTCTTTGTTTGTTTTTAATGAATGAAATATAAAATATGTCATAAAAACAATATCTTCTTAGTTTTAAACTATAAGCAAGTTAACATTATTGGAATTTCCATCCACTCTGAGAATTTCATGTTAATGATTATGCTGAAAATTATAACTTTGTGTGAGTTGGGATATTAACATATACCTGGGATACCCTCTAAAATGCATTAACATTGTATAGAAAGACAAAACACTTTAAACAATCTAATCTAATGGTAAAGGATGGATGAAATTAAATAATAGTTCCAATCTACAATGAGGTATTACTCACCCAGTCTAAAAGGTCTTATAGCTTGGTGGATTTTTAAATGCTATAAAGTCTTTAGCATAACAGGAAGAAGAGAATAAGACTCAGGCCCTAGATTATCTGTTTTATTGTTGGAACAGGACTTTTTTGGATGGGTAAGGTATGGCTTAGACTATAATAGTCTGAATCACTTGTCTGCCCACCCCCCCCATTATCCCCACCCACTGTTTACAGTCGTTCATTAACAGAGTATATTTGTTTTACAAGTGAACAAAAGAGAGACATGTTTTTGTTATTATTGTGTTTATGTGGGACAACAGATAACATAGGAGAATGGGAAAAATTAGAGCTCATGAAATCATTGAGGAGGAGATGCTGCTTAACTGTAAAATATAGTTCTTTGGTTGTCCAAGTGGCAGAGTCTTTGGAGGAAGGGCGTCTTCTCTTCCTTTGTGTAGAATCTGGCAACAGTGTGAGAGAGACGATGTTTGTGCTGTATTTATAAAATATAGGTAGTGACATCTATAACAGTTTCATGGCAAAAAAGAATATTGAGCTGGAGAGAAAGAGGGAAGAATAGGTAGACATTTGGTGGTGATGGTAGTTGTATCAGTCAGGATCGGCAAGATTACGCTGAAATAACAAAAAAACACTCCCGATGTCAGTATGTTAACACAGTGAATGTGTTCCTTTTAAATCCTAAATATTCATTCTGCTTTGACAGAGTGATTCTCCTCATCAGTTATTCAAGACCCCAGGAAGATGGAAGCTTCATTTTGACATAAGCTCTGGAGAACTGGGGAAGGGAGGCAGCTTGAGGAACAGCACACAGGCTCACTGTTACTTCCATATGTAGTGACATGTCACTTCTGCTCTTATTTCACTGACCAAATCAAGTCAAATGGCCACAGGTACCTTCTCTGGGGACAAAACATTACAATCCTTTCATATGCCTAAAAGACAAAAATATAGACATTTTGACAAATATAAATTGTTGCTTCTAGTTTTTCCTAGTAGCTAAGTGTCTGGGTTTGGGATACAGGTCAGACCCCCATCTGGATCTCCTATATAAATGGGGATGCTCTTTGATAATTTATGTTTTCTGTGTTTAGATTAGTGACTCTTTTGTTAACATAATCTGGTAACACAAAGAAGTATGTAATCAACATTAGCAAAACCTAAGACTTTTGCATTTCATTTGCTTTTGAGATTTTGTTTGAATAAAGAGTACTATCAAAAAAATAGAACTAGCCTAATTAGAGAATATTTTCAGGAATGAAGATATTTACATTCTTTACATGAAAAATATTGATGCAAATCATTGTATATAGCATAATTCTACTTTTGTAGCAATATTGTCTTAGTCAAGATCGCACTAGAAAACAGATGATATATTTGTCTTGAATGAGGAAGAGGAGGTGAGAGAGACAAAGATTTATCTTGAATCCAAGATAGCCAGATCTTAAATCAACCATTTATTTTATTCACATTAACAGAATGCTTGACCAAGGACTGAGATCCAAAATATTAGGTGTGAAGTGATTAAAGGGGATGTCATTTGGGCGCCTGGGTGGCTCAGTTGGTTAAGCGACTGCCTTCGGCTCAGGTCATGATCCTGGAGTCCCTGGATCGAGTCCCACATTGGGCTCCCTGCTCGGCAGGGAGTCTGCTTTGCCCTCTGACCCTATCCCCTCTCATGTGTTCTCTCTCATTCTCTCTCTCTCAAAATAAATAAAATCTTTAAAAAAAAAAGGGGGGGGGATGTTATTCATGGAAAGTTCTCTTAAAAGTGATTATTTTCACTAAACATTTGGAAAGGGACTTATGACTGCATCTCACTTTTGGAGGCTGGAAATACAACCACTGAAGAACATATTCCTAGCCACTACATCTAATATAACACATTCACAAAGTATTCTGGAGGCAGAACATATATTATTTAACTTTACAATGTACTTATTTAAAGCCTCAAAATTGCTCCAAGGAAGGAGGTCTGTGAAGCAAATCAGTTTTCCAGTCTTAAAATTTCCCTTTTTCTGTTCATCTCCATAGCAGAGTGAAGAGGAAGGTATATTGCCAATGGAATGTCCATTTGCTGGGCATGATCTTGAAGAAACCTAAATCAGTCCTATAAGTAACTGGCTACCTGCATTGAAACAATCTGAAAAACAGTCCAAATTTCCCCTGTTATATATTACCACAGGTCAGAGATACATTGAATGTTGACGTATTTGGAGCACTCAACAATCCCTTGATGTAAATATAAATGTCACAGTTATTGTGACACAGTATTGAATATATCTTGATTTTTTTTGTTGTTGCTTTTGTTGTTCTTGTTCTGTGAATGCTGACTCAGACTCTGTACTTTCCTGAAAGTAAGAGAGTTTAGGTTCATTTGACCTATTATCCTGACTATGACTTGTGTTTGTATCAGGAGATTTTCCAATACATAATTATTGTGGAAAATTTTGAAACAGCAAGACTTTCTGGGAACTAATTGACTGTTACCACAATTTCTATATTTTCATAACCAGTGTCTGGGTATTTTGATATTATTATTTGGATGGAAAATGATGCAAAGAATATTAAATGTTTCTTTCTTTTGCCTCAATTACTGCCAGATATTAAGCAATGGTTAGATGTACTTCCTTAGAGAAAAAAATAAAAATCACAGTGTTCAAGTAATCTTTACCACAAAAGGAAGGATATTAGCTCCTTCACACTCTTAAGCAAACACATCTGAAGCTTAAATTTATTTTAGAAAATAACTGCTATTTGGAAATGATACAAATCTTTCCTTTTTGTATTATTGTAATATGCAAAAGATGTGTTTCTAATGATTTTCAGTGCTATAACTGCCATTCAGTTTTATAGAAACACTTGTTAGAAAAGTACTTGGAAGGACTTTTGTTCTTAGCATATATTCTAAAAGTAAATTTCCATAATATAACAGCTGGATGGAGAGTCCAGAAGTTGGAAACTGAAATCCCTCAGTAGAGGCCATCAGGAGTTTATCCGAATGAGAAATTGTGGATTTGGCCGAATCATCCCCTTACCTTCGTGGAATAATCACTTAGGAGAAAAAACTCCCTGGATACCTCAAAGGATTTTGAAAAGATATTTTTTCCCCCAGAAATTGTTTTAAACTCTGAAACAATCAAGCTCACCGCACTATCTCACACACCCTCACAGGAACTATCTTGTAGCCAAAGGTTACACCCTTTCCCCCTACTCTCTGAAGCTTTCGAAATGGGTTCCAGGGATCTGAATATTTTGGATCTGTTCTTTAAAAACTGAAAAGGAATCTCTAACTTTCTAAGGACATATCATGCATCTACGAAATAAGAGTAGAGCATTGAAGACAACTCCATTTCCTAAATATCAATAAAAAATATATGCGGAAAGCATAGAAACAACAGAAGACTCCAGAAAGATTCTGCTCTAGCAGTGACCACAAAAACTCATGCCTGTGACTTACAGGGTGGCTGTCTGCTGGAGCTGACATGAGGCTATGAGCAATGGAAAAATATAAGCCTGTTTGTTCCCAGGGCTTCTGTAACTGTTTTCAGATAGATGTTTGTGAAAAGTTAAAAAAAAAAAAATGAACCCTTTTCCCAAAAATTGCTTTCTCATCAACTTGGGCTTGAAATGTAGCCACCATAGAGTATTTCATGAAAAATGTGACAGTCTATATAGTGGATAACTTACATGAGAAACATATGATATTTAAAACACTAGAGTTCTGTGCCAGGAACTCACTGATACATCAGCACAGAGACATCAACTTCTTTCCAATATGAGCTGTTCATGAGAGGGTAATGGGACAAAAATAAGCTTTAAGCATAGGGCAATAACATGGGAAAATAGATCTTCAAAAAGGTCCTTAAGAGGCAACCGAAGAATCCAGTGGGTGGAAGATAGCAGGGGAGCTATCTATGGAAGGAGCCAGAGACATTACTATCTTAAGATACTGCTTCTCTCGTATTTATAACATTGAACCAGTAATATTTTATTCTGAGCTTTTTTTCCCTAATGGGCCAATAAGTAGAAAACTGGAGCTGTAAGTTATCCAAATCATTTTGCCTTGAAGATAGTTCAGAAATGGAAGGTTGCAATTATATATTCCCACCAAATTATCCACCCATTCATAAATGTTTCTATAGAAAGAGATAGGAAATTATAACAAATTAGTGAGAAAAGTGTCAGAGAGTGACTAGTTCTATAAAAAAAACAAACAATTAAGCTGCAATGAAGTGACATTGAAGAGATGGGTATATACTTTATATTAAGTAAATAGAATAGAACTAGCGGTGACAACTAAATTGGATCTAAGGGATAATAAGGCAATCATAGGATGATCGTGGTATGCATATTTTCAGAAAGGGGGGAACAGATCTTAGAGCTGGAATGAGCTTGGTTATATAGGGAACAGCAAGGACTGCGGAAAGAGAAGTCAAAATGTTCTTTGAAACTAGTCATGACAAATTGGCAAACTTCTCACAATGATGCATTTAAAACCCAACCAACCACGCCCACCACCAACATTAACAAAAGCAAAGTAGGTCTGAGATTGAAATGAATAGACTGGACTCAAAAATCATGAAGCAGGGAAGCCAAAAAATAATAATATAATAATAATTCTTTGGTGAAGAAGGATAGAATCCACTTAACCAAGCTGAACTATCATCTGGGAGGGTTAGAATTTTGATTAACAAACCACCCTATCCTTTCTAATTTTCCTTCTAAGAGAGTCTCCATAACATAGCATATTTCTTTCTTTCTAAGTATTTTATTTAGTTCAAAAATGATTTTTTTTTATTTTTTTTTAAAGATTTTATTTATTTATTTGAGACAGAGAGAATGAGAGACAGAGAGCATGAGAGGGAGGAGGGTCAGAGGGAGAAGCAGACTCCCTGCCGAGCAGGGAGCCCGATGCGGGACTCGATCCCGGGACTCCAGGATCATGACCTGAGCCGAAGGCAGTCGCTTAACCAACTGAGCCACCCAGGCGCCCCTCAAAAATGATTTTTTAAGTCTTATTATATCAGGATAAGCTCAGCTGACTATCTAAATCTGGAAAAATGAACCAGAACAAGCTTTGGGTCTAAACCTGTACATTACAGGAGAGATTGCTTAAATTTTTCAGTTTATTTAGATGTATGCAGACTCAGGAACTGAATTATTATTATTTTTTTTATTATGTTCAATTAGCCAACATATAGTAAATCATTAGTAAATCATGAGCCGAGATGTCCTTTAACAGATGAAAGGATAAAGAAGATGTGGTTCATATATACAGTGGAGCTGAATTATTTTAATAATGCTTATATATCATCTTTTAGCACATAAGAATATCAAGGCCAGTTGGGAAACCAAAAAAGTATGCAGTAAACTTAAAGAAAAACATCTCTAAATATGATGTGCATTCAAATGTACCTTTTTGACAACCAAGATGAGGTTCACCCACCAAGATGCCTGCAGAATTTTAAATACCCAAAAAGGACCTTTTGGACATTGAAGTAGATGGGCAAATTCTTAACCAAGGCTCTATGGAAATTACTGCACATTTCTTCATTAGATAGTTTATTATTTAATTTTCCTAGGTTTGTAGTATTTTGGTGTGCCTATTGAAAGCTGAAAGATTCTCTTGTTAAATAAGTAAATTTCTTAATTTCCCAGAAATTTGCAAATGGCTAAACACATCTATTTTATGGTTCAGAGTTTCTGCTAAAAAACAAAGTAAAATTCTCCAGAGAATTCTGAGCTGTACCTTACAATAATTTTTATAATCAAAAACATTTTTAAAATTATAAAGCAATATGCCAATGGGAATTTTTAGTCAAACTTAGCTTCTTATAAATGATTTAGAATCACTAATTCTGTCACCATGAAATGCAGCTCTATTCTGACTCTTCGTTACCTATAATTCGTGCTTTATTTTCTGTAACTCTTTTGAGGTTTGCCCCTAAATTTTTATTGTTCTATTCAGATAACTAGTATGACCTACATATTTCTTGATTCCTCACTTAGAGGCTCTATCCTCACAAACTGAGCCAAGTCTCCCAAAATATTTGCCTCATCATTTCCTGTTTCTAAAATGTCTATTGAAATCTGTGATTCTTTATAAATATTCCATTGTTCTTTCTAAATAATGAGAGAGATTATAAGTTTTTGTCCATTTATTCTAACATTCTTACCAATTAGTGGATTCAAGAATGTGACAGGCAGAAAGACTTCTTAATGATATCCATCCCCTCAACCTCTGAATATATTATATTTAATAGCTAAATAAATAAATAAATAAATAAATAAATATCAGATGTAATTAAAATCAGTGACTTCTACATAGGGAGGTTACCATAGATTATCCAGGTGGGTTCAGTCTAATCATATGAGCCCTTAAAAGTAAAGAACTTTCTCTGGCTGGAGACAGGGATACAGATAAGCAGAGAGGTTTGAAGTGTGAGAGGATCTGATGCTTTTTTGCTGATTGTGAGACACAGAGGTCTCATAAAAAGACCGGAGAGAGGCCTCTAGAAGCTGAATGCAAGCCCCAGCTGACAGCCAGCAAGGAGACTGGTACCCCAATCCTCAATTGAAAGGTGAACTAATCTCTTGATATAATAAGTAAACTTCTTAAATTTCTTAAGTCCTTGAACCTGGATTCTGTCTGGAACCAGAATGAGCTCGGAAGTGGATTCTCCTTTAGAGTTTCCAGATAAAAGCCCTTACCCGCCAACATCTTGATTTTGGTCTCTGGAGACTCAGAGTAGAGAGGCTCAGGTGAGCCCACCCAGACTTCTGACCTACAGAACTGTGAGATCATGAGTTGGCATTGTTTAAAGCTGCATGTTTGTGGTAATTTGCTACAGCAGCAATAGAAAACTAATACAAAGATACACTGTTTGTAAATACCCTTGCTTATTATGAAAAAAGATTAACTGGGAAAGAAGGGTGTTAAAGCTATTAACTCTAATTGGAGGCTTTCTGTCATGACCTTCAGAAGAATAACAGAAAAGAGAAGAAAAAACGTTTATAAGAACCTGAGTACTTTTTGGAAGTTATTTATATTCAGAGCAAAATGTCAACAACAATCTTCACTCCTATATCTTTCAAACATATCTACATCAAAGAAGGTATTTATTTTACTCTCATTAAGAACAATTATGGCAAGGTATTGTAAGCTAAACCCCCACCCAACCTTGGTTCAGTTGTTTACAACAAATGAGTCATTGCCAATGCAATTCATAAATTCCAACAGAAAAAAAGAATGTGAAATACTCAATTGAAGAAGACATTTTTATTATATTTTTTATAAAAGGATAAGCAAATCTCCTCTTATTCCAACCTAAACTCTATTATTATAATGTGTTGATTTTTCTTTTAAAGACATCAAAGATTTTTTTTTAAAGATTTTATTTATTTAATTGAGGGAGAGAGAAAGCATGAGGGAAAGAGAGCGAGAGAGATGAGCGGGGGGAACAGGTAGAGGGAGAAACAAACTCCTCTCTGAGCAGGGAGCCTGATGCGGTACTCAATCCTAAGACCCTGGGATCATGACCTGAGCCAAAGGCAGACATAACTGACTGAGCCATCCAGGCGCCCTAAAGACATTCAAAGATTTTGATAAAGTAAAACCCAAAATTATAGAATTTGATTGAAATTCAATCAATCAGAATGGATTAAAATATGAAAATTCCAGATATCAACTGAGTAAATGTTAAATTATTTTTAAACATTAAGGCAATATTTAAAAATAACAAAAAATAGATTTTGTCACTAAATAAAAATTTTTTAAAAGCTTTGGTATTATATCAATAGTATTATATCCTTTATACAAAACTGTCCATTCTTTTCACATTTCAAAAATATTTATTTCAGCTAAATAACTCCTTTGTGTATTTTTGTCAAATGACTTTCTCTGCTCTTGTAATGTCTCTGAATCAAAGCATGTTATTAAAAAAACGTATTAGTAAATACTTTATGATTCTTTAGGATATGAAAATATACAGAACAGGATATTGTAACTTAAATTCTGTAAACTCTTAAAAATAAATAAATAAATAAATAAATAAATAAATAAATAAATAAATAAA
>NC_058403.1:16582339-16611117 GCF_002201575.2 Neomonachus schauinslandi
AAATAAATAAATAAATAAATAAATAAATAAATAAATAAATAAATAAATTCTGTAAACTCTTTAGATTTTTACAAGACATATTTGTATGGAGTGTAGTCAAAGAGTGAATAAAGAATTCTATAGTACAATAAATTGATACTATAATTTCTAAATTTTTCTTTATTTGCTGATATGGTTATAATTCTTGCTTAATTAAAAAGAAAAATCTCCTACACATATTACCAAGAACTCTATCTTGTCTATAATTTTCTTGAACCATTATTTAATTTTTCATTCATTCATTTGTTCTTTCATTTATTCAGCAAATATTTATTAAGCATCTATTATCTAATAGGCACTCTTATAAATTGTGTGGATATAAGTTAAGGAGAAAAAAATAACCAAAATAAAATTAAAAAAAAAAAACTGTCCTCTTTAGAGTCCTATTATAATTGGCAGAAAAGTATCTGAGTGTTAACGTGCAACTCGAAAAAGATGACACATGTTTATTTTTATACACGTGTAGTCAAGTGACTTAATTTAGTTTATTTCAAATTATGACAATTTTTATCTGCCAATCTTTAAAAAAAAAAGTTGCAATCCTATTCTCCTTTTAAAATTGTTATTAAAAGCAACAAACAAATAAACAAACAAGAAAACATACATGAAAAGTAACCCAGAGTATCACAGGAACAACTTGCAAACTGCTCAACCTTGAATGAGTAAATATTATCTTTTCCCAGTTTACAGCTGGAAAATGAGGGACAGGCCAATGTTAAGTTACTTGCCTGAGGTCACTCAGTGAGCCTCAGTTGAGTCTGGGCTCTTACTCAGAAGTTCCCAATTCCCTGCGGTTGGGCCACAAGTTCATAGCCACTGGCTCACAGCAGCTTCCGGAACAGAACACTTTTCCTGTAAGCCCTAGAGAGTCAGGCTGCCACATCAGCCCAAGTGCCTACAGAAATCAGGCTACAAGGAAGGTCAGCAACTGCAAGTTCTTATTGCTTTAACCTTTCCACCCACATTGAGGAAATTCACAGCAAAGTAAATCTGGCCAAAAGAAGAGAAGCAAAGAAAGATAGCTCTGGAGGAAATATCATGGCCTCATATCTGTGGATGAAAATTCAGAGTTTGCGAAGCCTGAGAAAATTAACTTTTTCCGCAGCAGAAGTCGTGACATTAAATTTAGCGTTTTGGGTGGTTTTCTGACAAATATTTTTTGCTTTTTCATTAATCCCAATTGAAAAAAAGTACTAACTCCAAGTTAAAATTAGAGCCAGGCCAGTGAATGTCTGTGAATTTGTAGAGCTAAGAGTTCAGTGTGCTATAGACTTAAATAGTTAAGCCTGGGAGTTTCAAGAGAAATCAATTTGGATCTAGGTACAGCTAAATCAATTCCAAATCCTCTGGCATACAAAATGCAGGGTTTCCTGCCTTGATGGATTGCAGTGCACTTGGGTGGGCTCAGAGGATGTGAGAGAAAAACAAAACTAAATGCTTTTCAATTGACTCAAACCGCCGGATTGCTAACATTCAACGTACGAAAATAACGGTATTGTAAATGCACATTGCAAAAAAATAATAATAAAACATACAAAAATCACACATAATAACACATTAAAAAACTCCAACAACATAAAAATCATATTCAGAGGACTTGATCTGCAGGGACAACAGACTCACCAATGAGGTCACTAAGCTGCTATGGCAGCATTAAAAAAAAACAGAGCAAACTTTCTTTTCCGGTGAGAGATGGAGCTGTTTGGTTGGGACCCGCTCGCTACCCCCCAGTCCTACTCTACAATTAGCTGTCCAACATAGAGATCCATTTAAGAGATATTTAACAGATATTTAAATGTTTACATATTTAAATTGAATCTATATCTTCGATGTGCCCCATACCACTCTGGGTACTGAGAAAGTAGCAATGCACAAAAGAGGAAGAAAACAGCCCTGCCGTCATGGAGCTGACACACAAATTCCACACAGAAACAGTGATCAGATAAGATGATCTATAGATAGAGATAATCTATAGATAGAGATATGATGATCATATCTCTAAAGAGAGTCAGGTCAATGACATCTTCCGAATTCCTACGTCAGAACTCAGGGTCAGTGATTTGGTGATGGGAAAGGTTGAACAGGTTATCTCGAAGCTATCTGTATGTATGTTGTGACATCTCTGCTCCACATCAGTTGTAGGTCTAGTTAGGTTAGTTGTGGAAAGAAGTTACAGATAGAGATTTTCTGGGTGGAGGGGGTTAAAGACCCCTTCCCTTACTTACCACTGGGAATATACGCAGTCATTCCATTGACTGGGCATATTTAGTATTTTAGATCATAAATTGTTATATGTCTGGATTCCTTTTGTCAATTATATTGGCAGAAGGGAAAGACATCCTTTGGCCAACTGTATCACTTGTTTCCCTGGCTTTCATAAAAACAGAAACACTGTTTTCTTTGAGGAGAGTTAAAATAATAGGATTGAAAATATTGAAGTCATCATTCATTCATTCATCTCCAGTACACAGTCACCAAGTTCAGCTGCTTGCCTTTCTGCCCTCCCCATGCATATTAGCTTAAGAAAAAATGACTCCAAATAGCACATGACCAATCTCTCCGACTCTGGGCCCCTTTCACTACATACTGCATTGTCTTTCCAATCGTTCTTTTTTTTTATTTGTTGATTTTCTTTATTGTATATTTGTCTTGTTTCCTTGATATTGGCTTTTACATCTAATATTTCTAACCCAATTGCCTTTTAACTTTTTTTAATTAAAAATTTTTATAATTTATTTATTTTTTTATTATGTTAATCACCATACATTACATTGTTAGTTTTTGATGTAGGGTTCCATGATTCATTGTTTGCATATAATACCCAGTGCCCCATGCAGAACGTGCCCTCTTTAATACCCATCACCAGGCTAACCCATCCCCCCACCCCCTCCCCTCTAGAACCCTCAGTTTGTTTCTGAGTCCATAGTCTCTCATGGTTCATCTCCCCCTCCGATTTCCCCCCCTTCATTCTTCCCTTCCTGCTATCTTCTTCTTTTTTTTTGTGACATATAATGTATTATTTGTTTCAGAGGTACAGATCTGTGATTCAACAGTCTTGCACAATTCACAGCGCTCACCATAGCACATACCCTCCCCAATGTCTATCACCAAGCCACCCCATCCCTCCCACCCCCCACCACTCCAGCAACCCTCAGTTTGTCTCCTGGGATTAAGAATTCCTCATATCAGTGAGGTCATATGATACAGGTCTTTCTTTGATTGACTTATTTCGCTCAGCATAATACCCTCCAGTTCCATCCACGTCATTGCAAATGGAAAGATTTCATTCTTTTGATGGCTGCATAATATTCCATTGTATATCTATAACACATCTTTATCCGTTCATCTGCCAATGGACATCTTGGCTCTTTCCACAGTTTGGCTATTGTGGACATTGCTGCCATAAATATTGGGGTGCACGTACCCCTTCGGATCCCTACATTTGTATCTTTGGGGTAAATACCCAGTAGTGCAATTGCTGGAGGTTCCTCAAAAAGTTGAAAATAGAGCTACCGTATGATCCAGCAATTACCAATCATTCTTAAATACTAAGTTATCACTGAACTTCACTTAGAAAACTCCGATAGTGGTTATCTAATGTGTTGGGTTTAAATTCTACTCACTGGCACCAATCTACTAAGCCCACCCTGCCCCTCACACATATGCAGTCACTGCGTCAGCCAAACCTGGCTCCTTCTTTGCCACCCACCTGGAGCATGGGCTACTACTTCTCTGCTTCCTTCCCACCCTCTCCCCACCTCCCTCCCTTGCTCCCTACCTTGTTTCTTCCCTTCCTTCTCCTCACCTTCTCCCTTTTTCCCTTCTTTCTTTGCCTTCTTCATTTCTTGTCTTTTTCAACACCTTAAGTGCCAAGTCACTTTAATAGGCTTAACATCAACCATACTGATCAAAATAGAGGGAAAAGAAAAATTAATGCTACCAGTCGTGACCTTTGTTGCTGGGAAAAGATCAAAAAGATCAATAATATACTTAGTTGCTGAGAATATGAAAAATAGGCATTTACATAAGTAGATAATTTGGTACAAATTATGTAGAGGGCGTTTGGTAATAACTACCGAGGTGAGAATGCACTTGGCCTGTGGAAAAGCAATGCCATTGTTTAGGAGTTCATCTTACAGACGTGTACTTGTGTATGCGTGTAATGGATATAATGGCTACTCACTGTAGGAGTTTTGTTGTGTTATGTTTTTTTTTTTAATAGCAAAAATTTAGCAAATAGTCATCAAAAGAAGCTGTTTAATAAATTTCACACATAGAATGTTACCTGAGTAGATAAATATGATGTATTTATTTATTTAAATGATTAAATAGGATTATCTCTTACACTAGATTAAGTAAGATTTATCAGTAAGGAAAAAAACAAAAATATATTTATGTATTTAAGTGGGAGGATATTCAAATACATGAATTGCAGAATGAAAAAAAATAAGCAAGGTGCCAAAAATTATACATATGCTATAATATGTGTAAAAACTGGAGAAATTAAGAAAGTGTATTTAAATTTACCAGCATATCCATAGATATATTCCAGATGAGTAATGGGGAATTAGAAACACTGCCATTAAATGCGGGAACTGGGGCAAGGTAGGAGGAGAACTTTCCTCTAAATGCCCTTTTGAAATCATAAAATTTGAAAATGTATTTCTGAAAAGAGAAGTTCTTGCTAAACACTGCAACTAAACTACATTCTCCTTGTCACCACATGCTTCAATTAGTATGTTCTTTATCACTTAGCACGAAATGTTGCTTCGGTATGATGATGATCAAAGAGTAGTTCTGAAACTCCTAGGACTGGTTCAAATTTTGAATTACATGTTCTGGTGTCTGGGAAGGTTGTCAACCTCATTTCAACGATTTTTAGCATGGCCTTAGCTCTGACAGGATGTAGCATGCAATATGATGGCAGACTTTCCACGTTTCGTGGACCATTGCATATCCAGGAATCTACCATATGCCAGTGAATATTTCTTAATGTCGGTATTTTTATTTTTGAGAATTACCGAATCCTGGAGACACAACAGTACCTCTGAAAATTCCAAAAACCTATAATGATTGTAGTTTCCAAAAGAAAACCAAAGTAAGCATGAAAAAAAATGGTGACACAACATTCATTATGGAATCCACTGTGGTTGTAAAAGTCAACATATTTTTGTCAATTACAAATTTCATAGATAATTAAACATTATTCCAGATATGAAGATAAAAACTTGTCATCAGAATGTTTTCATTTTTTTAAATACTATTAAGCCAAAAAGGAAGTCTTTGTTAGGTGAAAATTTTGTGTATATGATTACTTATATTTCATATATTTTAAGCATGTGCTTTTTATTTAAGAGAATTTTTAAAAATATTCCATTTTGGTTTGAAGGATTTAACCTAAATTTTCAATCCTTCCAGCAAATTTCTCAGCAGACTTTCTTTTGCTTGGCATTATATAAACACTGGGAATATTTACTGAATGGGAACCAAACCACAAAGTTCTACAGCCAACTTTGAAAAAAAAAATTAACTCATAGAAGCTTCAATATAGTATGGTTTTTCATGTGATTTCTTTTGAGTCGCTTATGCTTTTGTTCACATGTCTCATTTCAGTAAGTTCAAATGCAAATGTTTATGCGTGCAGCAAACATTTTACTTTAAATGGGGGCAGGAAGACTCCTTTAATATGGAAACAAATATTTAGGAGTTATTTGCTTTTCTGTTTCATCAAAGTTAAAACGAACACATACTAAGCGATATCTTGATTTTATTTTTTTTTTTTTTAAGATTTTATTTATTTATTTGAGAGAGAGAGTGAGAGAGAGAAAGAGCACAAGAGGGGGGAGCGGGAGGGGGAGAAGCAGACTCCCTGCTGAGCAGGGAGTCCGATGCGGGACTCGATCCTGGGACTCCAGGATCATGACCTGAGCCGAAGGCAGTTGCTTAACCAACTGAGCCACCCAGGCGCCCCGCGATATCTTGATTTTAATAAAAGAAATGTCTTGGTAATATTCTGCCATAAATTATTTAAAGTTTAAAAATAAATCTGATAATATGATTTTATCATTAATTGCTTTTCCCTTTGACTGTTAGCTATCGTTTAGAATAATTTTAAGGATGTATAAGGGAATGTGTTTACCTTGTATTTATTGTGACTTGCTTTTTTAGCTATGTTGAGAAACATAGATTTTTTGCAATGTTTTTATTTGAGTGTAGTTGACACACAATGTTACATTAGTTTCTGATATATAACATAGTGATTCAACTTCTCTACACCACAAGTGTAGCTACCATCTGTCACCAGGCAACACTATTACAATATCATTGATTGTATTCCTTATGTTGTGCCTTTTATTCCCCTGACTTATTTATTCCATAACTGGAAGCCTGTATCTCCCACTCCTCTTCACTCATTTTGCCCCCCCCCCAGCCCCTTCCCTCTAACAACCATCAGTTTGTTCTCTGTAGAGAAATGTAGATTATCCTAAAACTAATTCTTTCATCTCACTTCTTAATCCTAATTTTGTTGATTCTTTTTTTTTTTTTAAAGATTTTATTTATTTATTTGACGGAGAGAGAGATAGCGAGAGCAGGAACACAAGCAGAGGGAGTGGGAGAGGGAGAAGCAGACTTCCCGGTGAGCAGGAAGCCCGATGTGGGGCTCGATCCCAGGACCCTGGGATCATGACCTGAGCCGAAGGCAGACGCTTAACGACTGAGCCACCCAGGCGCCCCAATTTTGTTGATTCTTAAAGGATAGTTTCAGAATTTCTAAAAATGAATACACTCAAAAACATTATTGACTTTAAAGTCATACAAGAAAGTCTTATTTTTATTATTTATTATTATTGTTATTTTATTTTTATTTTATTTATTTTAGAGAGGGCGTTGGGGAGAGGCAGAGGGGGAGAGAAAGAGAGAGAGAGAGAGAATCAAGCAGGCTCCATACCCAGCATGGAGCCGGACGTGGGGCTCCATCTCACAACCCTGAGATCATGACCGAAGCCAAAATCAAGAGCCATTGCTTAACCAACTGAGCCACCCAGGTACCTCATGAACTTCTTCTTTTTAATATGTAAAAATGTGTTGTATTTCAGAGGTATTGTGACATTTGAAAATTGTTTGCATGAGGTGGAGGGTACAATTATATGATGAGCTGTGTTCATGCACCATGACCAAATTCCAAGCAGCAACTGAAGTCATGTTTTTAGGAATTGGAATTATTCTCCATAGTATTGGAATTATCCTTCATGAGCCTGTTCCTTAAACTTCTTGAAAAAATGTTAAGGAGTGTTAACTCCTGCAGATTTAATCCTTATGGATGTATTTAAATATAACCCATGACTTTAAATATTGCTACTGAAGTTAGCTTTGATGACAGAGGTCTCAGCAGAAGATTTATCTATCAGTGCTATGCTTCCATCTAGCTTTTGGAACCAGCTCTGCCTTCATAGTCATTTTCACTTCCCTTTAGAGCTTCTCTTCTCTCAAACAGACTTCAATTTGACAGTCTGAATCTGCCATTGGAGAGACCCAACTCCTGTCATGTACCTTAACTACTCTGCTTCATAGCCATGGCCTCTGGAGCTCCAAAGCCCAGTTCACGAATCCTGAATCTCCTCTGCTCACATTGTAAATTGACAGATATCATTATCGCTATATCTAACTCTTCAGGATGGCCTGGTGTCCAGTGGAAATGATTAACAGAGGACTGAAACAGCTACAATCAGAGGTTGCTGACTGTTTGGCTAAGAGAATCAGGAATATGATATAAGAGAGTGGTGAGCCATCCCAGAGAGTTGTTAATAACTGAGATTTCCACCAGAGCCATATAATGGATACAACATCTGTAAGAAATAATTGTCTGCCAATAGGTAGTGCTTCTTTTCTACCACTGATACACTGAAAATGAGAAATTCACAAGCTTTTGGAAACACATGCATCCAAAAAAGAATGATAAGAGATCTTTGAGTTGGAAGTTGTACTTGGTTTTCAGAGTTCTAGACATCTTATGATCCATTACTGAAACTTAAAAAAGCTAAAATGATTGGAACTTATAGAGAGAATTGTCAGTTTGAATATTGACTACTGAAGCATCCAGACTGGCATATTTACTCTCTTCACATTTCAAGTGTCTTTGTTTTAATCACTCTTCTCTATGGGAAATAAATATTTATTTTTCCAGCTTTATTGAGATATAATTGACATATGACATTGTGTAAGTTTGAGGTATACAATATGTTGATTTAATACATTTACATATTGCAAAATTATTACCACTCTAGTTTTAACTAACACGTCTATCATGTCACATAATTACTGTTTCATTTTTGTAGTCAAAACATTTAAGATCTACTCTCTTAGCAACTTTTAAGTATATAATACAATATTATTAACTGTAATCACCATGCTGTACATTAGATCTCCAGACCTTATTTGTCTTATAACTAAAAGTTTGTACCCTTTGATTGACATCTCCCCATTTCCCCACCCCACAGCCCCTGGTAACCACCATTCTACTGTCTGAGTTTGGCTTTTTTACATCCCACACATACGTGGTATCATACAGTATTTGTCTTTCTCTGACTACTTCACTTAGCATGATGCCTCAAGGTCCAGTCATGTTGTCACAAATGGCACAATTTTCTTCTTTCTCACGGCTGAATAATATTCCCTTGTGTATATATATCTTCATCCATTGGCAGATACCTAGGTTGCTTCAATTTCTTGGCTACTATGAATAACGCTGCAATGAATATGAGAATGCAGATATTGCTTCAAGATCCCATTTGAATTTCCTTTGGGTATAAACCCAGAACTAGGATAGCTGGATTATATGGTAGTTCCATTTTTAACTGTTTGAGAAACTTTCATACTGTTTCCCATAGTGATTATATCAACTTACATTCCCACAGAATAAAATAATTTCCCCTTTTTTTTTCATATTCTCACCAACATGTATCGCTTGTCTTTTTGATGATAGCAATTCTAACAGGTGTGAGCTGATACCTCACTATGGTTTCAATTTGCATTTCTCTAATGAATAGTGATGTTGAGCATCTTTCTGTGTATCTGTTGACCATTTATGGGGTTTTTTTAGGAAAAAAAGTCTATTCATTTCCTATGCCTATTTTTAATCGAATTGTGTATTGTTTTTGATTTTGAGTTTTATGGATTTATGTATATTTTTATATTAACCCCTCATCAGATATATGATTCGCAAATATTTTCCCTTCCCATAGGTTTCCTTTTCATTTAGTTCATTATCTCTTTTTCTGTGCAAATGCTTTTTAGTTTGATATAGTCCTACTTACTAATTTTTGCTTTTATTGCTTGTCCTTTTAATGTCATATCCAAAAAAGCCTTGCAATGTCAAGAAAGTTTTTCTTTAGGTTTTCTTATAGGAATTTTACAGATTCAGTTCTTATGAACATAAAACATTCAGTTTAGGTGTCCAATCCATTTCAAGTTAATTTTTGTGAGTGGTATGAGATGGGGAAAAATTCCATTTTTCTACATGAGGTTATCCAGTTTTCTCAACACCTCTTATGGAAGAGATTATGTTTTCCCAGTGAGTGTTCTGGGCTTCCTTGTCAAATATTAGTTGATTGTGCATGTGAGGGTTTATTTCTGGGCTCACAGTTCTGTTCCATTGGTCTATGTTTCTATTTTTATGCTAGAACCATTCTGTTTTGATTACTATAATTTTACAGTATAGTTTAAAATCAGGAAATGTGATACCATCAGCTTTATTCTTCTTTCACAGGATTGCTTTGGCTAATCGGTGTCGTTTTTGGTTCCTTACAAATTTTTTTTTTTTTTTTCTATTTCTGTGAAAAAAGCCTTTGGAATTTTGTAGGGATTGCATTGAATCTACAGATGCCTTTGGGTAATATTGACATTTTAACAATATTAATTCTTCTAATTCATGAACACAGGATATCTTTCGACTTATTTGTGTCTTCTTCAATTTCTTTCCTCAAAGTCTTGTAGTTGTCAGCATACAGATCTTTCACCTCTTTGGTTGAATTTATTCCAAAGCATTTTATTGTTTTTGGTTATTGTGAGTAGGATTGTTTTCTTTTCCTTCTTCTCCATCTAACTTTTTTAGATACTTCATTGATAGTGTATAGAAATGCAACTCATTTCTGTATGTTGATTTTGTATCCTGAAACTCTACTGAATTCATTTATGTGTTTTGGCAGATTTTTGATGCAATTTTTAAGATTTTCTCTATATAAGGCTTAATAGTGCCATCTTATTGCTTTCTGTTTGTTTTATACCTCTCTTTCTCCTCTCTTCCTCTCTTGCTGCCTTCTTTTGTGAGTTGATTTTCTGTAATGGCATGGTTTCTTTTTTATCTTTTGTGAATTCTTTGTAGGCTTTCATTTTGTGGTAACCATGAAGCACATATAAAACATCTTAGAGACATAATAGTCTATTGTACTATGATACCAACTTAGCTTCAGTCACATATAAAAACTCTATCCTTTCACTCCCATCCTCATTTTATGCTTTTGATGTCACAATTTAGCCCTTTTCATATTGTGTATTTATTAACAAATTATTGCAGCTATAGTTATTTGTAATTCTCCTGTCCTTTAACCATCATACTGGAGTCAAGTGGTTAACACTCCACAATATTACAGTATTAGAGTATTCTGATGACTATATACTTACCTTTACCATCTTGTAAATTTTCATGTTACTAATTAACATCTTTTTATTTCAGCTTAAAGGACTCCTTTCAGCATTTCTTATAAGACAAGACAGTGGTGATAAACTCACTCAAGTTTTGTTTTACTGGGAAGCCTTTATCTGATGTTCATTTCTGAAGGACAGCTTTGCCAGGTAAACAATTCTTGGTTATTCTTGGTGGTTGTTGTTGTTGTTGTTGTTGTTGTTGTTGTTGTTTCCTTCAGCTCATTGAATATACCATCCCACTCTCTCCTGACCTGTAAAGTTTTTATTGAGAAACCATCTAGTTCATGTATCCCATATATCTTAGCTAAACTCTGGGCTATGAACTCTGCCCACTGAGCTTTCTCCCTTTTTCATAAGAAACAACCTGTGTTGGCAACTTAATAGCTTTCTCATCTTGCTTCCTTTCCAAGAGGTGCAAAGGTCCAAAGATCTATTTGCAGTATGAGCAATTCCAGCTTCCCATAGTCCAAGCTGCAGGTCATTTTCTGATAAATTTCCTTAAAGTCTTTACAGGATTCTAAACAGTGGATTATACTCTATCCATCTGAAAATTAAAGAAAATCATGCTTATGTATGTTTCTATAAAAGGTACTCCCTACTTTGGGGACGGTGTTGGGCTGCTGTAGAACCATGTCCTTAAGAAGGTTGGGAATCCATTTTTCAAATTGAGAAGGTCTACTACACCAAAAATATTTCTGGGGCCTTGTTTTAGTTCAGGGTGTTACACCAAAGAACCATAGACAAAATGGCTTATAGACAACAGAAATTTATTTCTCACAGTTTTGAGGCTGCAAAGTCCAAGATTAAGGTGCCAGCAGACTCATGGTATGGTGAGGACCTACTACCTGGTTCATAGATAGCTATCTTCTCAACATGTCCTCACATGGCAGAAGCGGGGAGGTAACTCCCTGGAGAGTCTCTTTTATAAGGACCTTAATCCCATTGATGAGGGCTCCACCATCATGATCTAGCCACTTCTCAAAGATCCCACTTCCAAATACCATCACACTGGGGATTAGATCTTGACATTTGAATTGTGGGGGGACACACGTGTTTAGTCTATGGCAGACCTTAAGAAGATTCTCAGAGCCATATTAGAATGATCTTTGGCTCCAAATCTCCTTTTATTTTTTTTTTAATATTTTATTTACTTATTTGAGAGAGAAAGTGAGAGAGAGAGAGAGAACACAAGCCGGGGGAGAGGCAGAGGGAGAAGCAGACTCCGCACTGATCAGGGAGCTCAAATGGGGCTGATCCCAGGATCCCAGGGGCTGAAGGCAGACACTTAACCAACTGAGTCACCCAGGTCCCACACAAATCTTTTATTCTGAGAATATTTTATCCACTTTTGAGACTAGGGATGAAGAGAAGTTTTGTTCCTTAGTATTACCTCTAAATTCTGATCACTAAATAGTTCTTTTAGCTCATCTCTCCTTTTTTGTATATTATTAAAGGAAACAAAAGAAGCCTAATAAAACTTTCAACATTCTACCTGGAAATGATTTCGTCAAGGTTCACAAGATAATTTTGCTAGTTGTTTTGGTATCATATTCTCCTATAGTAGGGTTATTTTTTTCCTGCTTTGTTGTCTTCCACTAATAATTTTTTTCTGCCATTTTTCGGACCTCAGCCAATAGCAAGCCTACCAATGGAAAAGCCACTTGGATATCAGCGATCTACAGACATATGAATGAGCCTGTCCAAGAACATCAGAGAAACTACATAGCTGTGTCCAGCCCAAATTACAGATAGACAAATTTGTAAGCTAAAAAATTGGTGTCTTAAGTATTAAGTTTTATGATGCTTTGCTACATACCAATAGATAATAAAAAGCATTATCCTAAGTAAACAATTCTTATTGCTTCTCATTCCAATCTTTCTAGCATGTATTGATCCATTACTTATTAATTTTATTTATACTTCCCTTTCTGTGGCATGACATCATCTCTGAAATTATGCAGACTTGAGTTTTTGAAGGCTGGTTGTATCAGTTGTTGGCTATGGATACTGGGACATGTTATTAAGTTTCTGGATTTTTGATATCCTTAACTATAAAATAGGGATAGTGTATGCCACATAGAGTTTCTATGATGATTAATAAATGAAATAAGATAGGTAAGGTGCTTGGAATATGGTAGGGGCTTAATAAATATTAGTCTCCTCTATCTGTGCAGTTTTACTTGTTCAATTTTTTTATATTCTGTAGTTTTTTTAAAAATATATTTTAATTCCAGTATAGTTAACATATTATCCTTGCAGTTTTATTTATTTTTATACTCTGCAGCTTTTAAAAATTTTAGTTTTAATTCCAGTGTAGTTAACATACAATGTTATATTATCTTTGCGGTTTTAAAATTAGTATTTTACAGTAGATTGGGAAAAATGGCTACAATTTTTTTTTTTATCTCTGTATGCACATCCCTTAACAATATGAGTTTGCTCCTCCTCCCATCTAAAGATAGAGTTCTTTCTTCTAGAACTTGGTCAGACCTTTTGACTAATAGTGTGTGGCAGAAGTAATGTTGTAGGATTTCAATGACAAGCATGAAGGAACCTTGTAATTAACATTCTCACAGTCTTAGAAACCAGTCACCAGTCCAAGCTAGTCTTGTAAGAGAGCTGGAATGGTTTTGCTGACAGCTTGAGGTAATTTCCAGAGGTGTAAAAGAGGCCATCCTAGACCAACCAGCCTCCAACCAGCTACCCCTTAACCACAAATGCATGAGTGATCCCAGTTGACACCATATGACACAGAGATGAAATGCCTCAGCTGAGCCCTGCCTGAATTGCTGACCTATAGAATCATCAACACACACTTTTTTAACCACTAACTTTAAAAGTATTTTTCTATACACCAAAAGCTAACTGAAATATATTTATAATATACATTTATTAAAATACATGGTATTTTAAATTTTAAAATCTGACAAGCATAGTGTCTTTATGTTTAAAAAGGGGATCGCATGCATTTTTCTCTTTGAAAAGAGTTAGTATAAAAATACAAAATGATAATGTATGGAAAAGTACTTTGCAGACCAAAAGTATTTTCAACTATCTATTTATCAACCTATATTGTTTCAATCATTTTTTTAAAAAATGCGTTTCTCACATAATTGTTCTATGCCTATTTATGTAATTGCTTGTTTGTATTATAATGTTCAATAAGAAAAGTCTACCAACAAAAAGCTCCAGAACTAAAAGTAGACATAGACAAGTAAAGAGTCAATGAAAATGTTATGGGACAAATTCTCAAATACAGCACTCTGTGTGCAAGCAGGGGAGGTACTTAAACCAGTATTATAGGGATAATAGAAATATTTCTCAGGGGAGTAATAATAATAATAGTATCTTGTAGAGAGCTGCTTATTAGGGGGGAAAGGTCACACAGTGAGGGGAGGTACATTATGCATATACACTACAATGGAGCATATCCAATCTATAGCATATTAAGTAGCTGAAATAGTCATAATTGCAGGATTCAATGGAGTAAGTTAATACTATCTCTTCCCCTCTCCAAATCAGAACCCATGAAATAATGGATATCGGATGATGTAGTTCAAAATAAAAGTTTATTAATGGGAGCTGGATTGGAGATGTGAATTTAGTACCTGACTAAATGTTTAAGCTTTCCCCTATAGCACACAGTCTCTGTTCCAGTCACAGGAAAACTAAAGCACTATGGGTCTCAACCACAGGGGCAGAACTCTCCTCATCAAGATTAATGCAAGGCAAGAAAGCAAATGTGGATTTGTGTCCCGGAGATAGACTGATTCTGAAAAAAAAAGAGGGGAAAGGATTGGTTCAAGTAAGCTTAGTTTCTTTGCCCAGACTTAGGGGTCATGTTTTTTGTTTTTGTTTTGTCTCTTTGTTTTTTGTTTTGTTTTTTCCCCCATGGAGAGACGTGAGTGACAATTTGAGAAGCTGGGATTATTATTGAAGCTGAAGTTCCTTCATTTGTAAACATGAGGCTCAGGAAATGAAGCTACCCCATTTAAAATATGCATTATTATTACAGTTATAATCCCAATTATGGCTATACCAATTATAATCAGGCTAAAGAATATAAATTCACAAAATAAAAAAGGAAATGTTAACAATAAAAGTAAATTTTAGCTTAGCAGAAGTATTCACCTGAAGATAACTACCCCAAGTGTAAACTATAGTGTATGTCTATATCTGATAGTCTGAAGATGCCCTCTCTTTGGTTCTGATCTATCTGACTTAGGTAAGGGAGATGCAATCCCCTGAGTGTCCAGGCCTGACTAATGAGCCCACTCCAAAATCTTGGTGTCAGTCAGTTCTAGCTAATCACAAGCCCTGAGATGTAAATTTAAGTGTCACTAATCCATGGGAGAGAACATGTTAAGTGGTCCAAATGCCACATGTCTCCTAAGACATCCTTCATAAGAAATCAATTAGAAACACACATATTCAAAATGGGGACTGCAAATATATTGTACATGGGAAAATGTAATTATTCTTTATAAATTCATACAAAATCATTGCTAAAATTTTTAACTTAGACTGATCCAACACAACTACAGATGTGTTATTTATTTTTAATATTTTAAATCATAAAACAATGGAATTCTTGATGCTTTGACATTAAAACACATATTTCTAGAGCATATTTTTCAAGAAAACACTATATCTGTGTATATATGTGTATCTATATATACATAATACAAACAGCTATAATCTCATATACAATGTTTAATAACAATTTTGTATTGAATTTTTAAGAACCTCAAAACTAAAATCATTTATATAGCTTAAATGTTCTAATTTTTAAAATATATATATATACACATTTAGAAATGTATGTGTATATGCATATATGGTATCTAAGTTATCTTTTAAAAGATAGTCTGACTATGAAAAGATAAGTAAACAAGAATAAAGAAGGGTAAAGAAGTATCCCACAGAACTGAGTTCACAGGAAACGTTATTTTGCTAAAGCTTCCATGCTGCCTTGCTCTAAAGATGTATCATTAAAGATGTGTCACAGACCAAGTTTCACTGATGGGTGACTCACAATTAAATACTTAAAAGAGGAGAGGTAGTCTCACTAAATACATTCTCACCTCACCTCTACTTTTTATATGAAATAAGAATGTATAAAACACCTTATAACTAATAATTCTTTGATATGAATGACTCATAACCAACGCTGCTAAGTAAAATACCACTTACAAGTCAAGCAGTGTGAATCAGAAAATACCACTTACAAGTCAAGCAGTGTGAATCAGAAGGTGAAACTTTCATATATGAAATTTCCTCTATAAACTAAGAATAGTATATTCAGGCAGAGAACAGGTCATATTTCCTTAATGGATGTTGTAAACTTTTAGAGGAATACTGTGTGATTCATATCAGAAATATTTAGTTTTATTTCATTAAAAAACATACACATAGGATCTTAAGGTGTTTCTAGAAATATATATATATATATATATATATATATACACATATATACATATACATTTTCACCAAAGTAGATGTAACTTATCAACAGGAATTTCGACCTTTTCAATAATTTAAATGCTCCAATAGGTCATAACGATGAAGCAATTAAAGCTCCAAATTAATTCTGGGGGGAGAAAAAGTAGAATAGATAGAAACAGAATTCCACAAGGAATAACAAATGGTTCATTTTGGTTGATTACAGTTAATTAGCACATGGTTGCATTAGTACATATTCCCTAAGAAAACATAGCTACACAAAAGAAAATGAAGAAATGTTTGTCTTACACGTAGTGATAGAAAATACAGAATAGAGAAAACTACCATTCGAAGGTGTCACCTTTGGCTACTCTGTTAAATTTTTTACCATTTATTTGTAAGTCTCAGCCCTATTTTCACAACTTTCATGTCTCAGGAAATAACTTTGCTTTATATTCCAAGGTGAAAACAGATGTTGTAAGCCACAACTTCCCTCCGTTTTCATTTCCCCTACTTTTGTGGTTACCTCAGAAGTCCCTATACTTACTTCCTTAGAAGACAAATGCTCTTCCATATGCACACCTGGATTCATCTACCTTTTGCCTTATGCAATTTTGCTCTTTACCTAACCTAGGTATTTTTTTTTTTTTTGAGGAAGAGAGAGTGAGAGAGTGCGTGAGTGAGGGGAGGGGCGGAGGGAGAGAGAGAGAGAATTATAAGCAGGCTCCATGCCCAGCACAGAGCCTGATGTGGGGCTCAATCTTATGACCTGAGATCATGACCTGAACAGAAATCAAGAGTTGGATGCTTAACTGACTGAGCCACCCAGGCCCCCTAACTTAGGTAATTTTTAATTCTTTTCTTCCCTGTGACTCACTTCAAACAATAAACACGCTCAAAACTCTTCCACTGAAATATAACAATCTAATAAAGAAGTTTTCTATTAACCTAACCTCTACTTCATATTAGTTTTTCCTTCCCGATTTTTTTTTCCTTTACAATCATATGTCATGGAAGAATCAAGAATCAGACAGACTTACCCAGTTGGTCTCTGGCAGTATTGGTTTAGATTAAGACCTCACCTGCAACAGCTACCTCGGCTACAGAGTTTATCCCATGGCCTTCAACAACTGTTAACTGTGCTGTGGACAGACTCGCTCTCCAAACAGAAAGAAGACTGCAGATCAGAGCAAAGCAAGCTAATCCTGATTGTGAACTTGTCAAATAACACCATTTGGAGAAAAATGATTGAGTTGTGAAAAGCCAAAGGTGTTCCATTATGGGAGCAACCTTCATGAGGAGGGTCTGAGCAGAAAAGAGGAAAACATTCCCCCCACCCCCACAAAACTGTGCTCAAATTTTTGTTCTTATAAACCATATAAAGATTGTCTGTTTAAACTATGATCAATCAAGATCGTAGCTCTTGGGAAGAGGGTATATGTCCACATCGGAAGACAATTCTTTCTAGATTTCTCACCCTGGATCTTCTAAGCAAACGAAACTGAGAAACTTTGTTCAGGGATGATTGAGTAAAGCATAGAAGACAAAAATATCTTCCCCGCCCCCCACCCTCAGCCCCCAGAGATAATTCAGGATAATAAATTCCCTCATACTCTTCCTGGGGTAGAGTTGCTTATTTTCAAAGGTAAGGAGTAATCTCTTTCTGGAGGAGATTTACAGGCCACCAGTAGCTCTGATAGAAGATCATATTACCCTAATTTGAGGGTTGCAATTCTGCCGTGCAACCCACTGCATGCACAGGTGAACATGCAGCCCTCATTTGTGTAGCCCTGTGGGGGATTTGGGTGTTAATAACTGATGTGAGATGCTACTCTGCTTGCTCTTTCTGCTGTAATAAACCATCTGTGTGCCTGACCCATGGCTCTGGTGTCCTCTGTCACCATATGTATGTGAACTTATATACATAAGTAGGCTAACTTATTAACTTGCGATTTGGAAACATCTGACACCATTCACGGTTTTTGACATAACAGTTCATCTGAGGGGCACAGTTTCCTCTTTCACTCGGTTATTTCAGAAATACCTACCATGAATGGTGTCCCTTCTGATCTCCTCATTGGAAGTAGTGGGAAATGTAGAATTTGTTGTTTGGTAATCTATTGTTTGGTTTTATATTTTTCAACAAAACTTTTAGTCATCAGTGAGGTAAAAAAATGTTGAAAAATAAAAAGTTGAAGACTGAATCTCTATTTTTCAAGAAATTTGATGATAAGCATTTATTTGGCATAAATGCTGTAAACACTGATGTCCACTCTGTGATTCATAGTGATTTCAGTGGCCATTTGAAAACCAAAAGACACAATCCTGAGGAAGAACCATCAGGACCTACTGCCAAAGTTATTATGTTAAGAAATTTGTGCCCAAGATGGCAATTTATTTATTTATTTATTTTTAAAGATTTTTATTTATTTATTTGAGAGAGAGAGAGAGAGAACGTGAAAGGGGGGAGAGTCAGAGGGAGAAGCAGACTCCCCGCTGAGCAGGGAGCCCAATGCGGGACTCGATCCTGGGACTCCAGGATCATGACCTGAGCCGAAGGCAGTGGCTTAACCAACTGAGCCACCCAGGTGCCCCCAAGATGGCAATTTAAAACATGCTGGCTGCCTCTATTGCTCTTTTTTTTTAAATTTATTTTTTATTATGTTATGTTAATCACCATACATTACATCATTAGTTTTTGATGTAGTGTTCCATGATTCATCGTTTGCGTATAACACCCAGTGCTCCATGCCTTACGTGCCCTCTTTAATACGTGGATTTTCACTTGGATTAAATGACCGTTATGATAAATCACATTTGCTCATTTTTAACTTCATGTTTCCTTTTGTATGTCTAACAGGGAAAGTAAGACAAAAGCAAGCATTAATAGTTGGTGCCTTTGACAGGGGAAGATCTTCATGGTTCCAGTTTGTATCAATTATATCAGATACTTCAGAGAATCAGATAAGTAGATTCTAATAATGATATATTGTTTCAGCAAATCATGGAGTCAAAGAAAAATGTTTGAAGATTCATTCTGTTGAAGGTGAAACATAGAACATTATTGTGAATGTGATTATAAATTTAGAAATTATACACTACACATTTCAAAAGTTTACTATCACTGATAATTTTGCAGTGATAAAACAGACAAATTTTAAAGACAGTGTCATGGTAAAAACAATACTCTAAAATAAGAGGAGAAATTTACTTGAATTTGGCTATGTGTACATATAATCTGTAATCATACTCTCATAAATTGTGAGATTATACTGAAACTAAAGTTGAACTTCTCTTTTGCATGGTCAACCTTTATAAGTTTTATGCAAAATTTGTGACTATTTTATATATACTCAATGCAACTGAATTATAAAATTTTGTGAAAATACTGATGTTGAAAGCAAAGAAACACTTTAATACAGCAGTATCCACTTTCTGTCCATCATCAAATTAATTTGACATGAATTGAAACCAAGTGTTTATTTTTATAAACAAGTCCTCTCAATTCTAGTTACGTGGTATTCCACATCTTTTGGAAATTTTTAATCAAAATATTCCGTGAAAGGAGAACCCAAATACTTCAACTTTTAGTGAATGGAAGTTATTTTTTTTTTTTTTAAGCTAGCAAGCAAGAAGACATCTCTAAAATCACAAGGGAAGAATTGAATAAAATAAATTGATGAGAGTTCAAAGTTCATTGAGAAAAAGGAATTAAAATTATATTTGTTAACTAGATGGATTTTATCCTGTTATTTCACTTTGTAGAAACAGCTCATAGAAAGAAATTTTGATAGAGTTCTTCTTTTTAATTGAATACTTATATATATTCTCTACTGTTAATAGACTGATATCAAAAGATTCTATCATTTTTTAGCATCTAATAAAGACAGTATAAAGACAACTTATATGATGTCTTTCAAAATATTCTTTGAACAGCACTTAAAAGCAAGAAAAAATACTACCTGTTTTGAGCTAAAACATTATAGCATTTCAAAGTGAAAAAATAATAGAATTGCGACTTTTCTCAACCTACTGAAGTTTTCTGGAGTATTTTTTCAATTACAAATGTTATTGTCTACAGAGAAAAGTCATTTTTACCCATAAAATAAGACTTTGATGACAGTTGTATACAATTTTTTATAGTCTTAATAGCATAAATCAAATTTAGGGAAATAACATTTCTGAAAATACATCAGTGACATGGTATTTAGAGACAGATCCATCTAAGTCAGATATAGCTAAGAACGTAATTATATACAAATAATAATTATTCTGTTTAAGTTATTATTCTGCTTAGATTTATTATTTAATTTTTAAATATTTAGATTAAAAACACTTAAATTTTAAATGTTTCATTATATGTAGGTATATGTTGTTTTCTTGTAGAAAATATTTTTTGAAAATTGTTTATAAAACAAAATCATTTTACAAGTTCACTAATATAAAAATCAACTTTCTGGTTAACAAAAATTCCCAAAACTAGATAATTATTTAGTATTGCCTTGTACTCTCACAAGTTTCTCAGTATAGATGATAAATTTTATGGTCACCATAGCTCTGTCCAGCAACGTAGCATTTATTCTCTCTTGGGAGTCTAAATTTCATTTCAATCTATGAGGAATAGTTTCCTCTGCCTCTCTTTTTATGGAATTGGTTGAACCTAATAAACCTACACTCTAGAGAGAAAACTCTCCCTGATATAGAAGGTTCTACTACCAAAATTACCTTCCTAAAAATGAGTTACATTGTGATATGACTTCCATTTAAAGATCCTCACCACTAATTCTCTGTTCCTTCCCTAACATGCTGAAAAAACCATAAATACATTCATGCATGCACACGCAGACTCTCTCTCTATTCTTATCTCTACCTCTTCCTCTACCCTTACTTCTACCCCTATGTCTATTTCTACTTCTACCTGTACTTCTGTCTCTATCACCACCCCATCTTTATCTCCATATTGCCTTCACAAATGATCTATATTGTTTCATGATTCCAGGACTTTGCGTATCTTGTTCTTTTGTTTCAACCTCTCTTTCTTCCTTTCTTCACCTAGCAGTTTCCTATTTATTTTTCTTCTCAAGCCCAAACCTTCTGTCAGCATATTACACTTATTTTTAACTCTGCTGTGTCTCTCCTATGTCATGAGCTGCCTATGGCAGAAGACTAAGGAATATATTTATTGACTAGATGGATTTTATATTCAGTGTAATTTAAAGGTATAGAGTGACTTTCCAAATGTTCAATGCAATTAGATCCAGGGAAGACTCATTTCATTAAGATAATTGTTGCTAATGCTGTTTTTATTTTTCCCTCTCAAGTTACTGTAAAAAGTATAAATTTTATGTTCACCTAGACATAAAGTGAAGTTGTTATATGAGTATAATACTGATTTTTGGATAAAAACTTGGGGAATTCTGACTTAAGAGACATATTTACAATTGCCAGGTATTAATCTTACTTTTCTCTTGAAAATATGATCAAGATATGAATTCTGGCCAAAATATTACTTAAAGAATATTTGCTTATATTCTACATCTTAGTCTTCTTATATGAAAATGTAATTATAATTATATTTACCTATTCTCTTTTCTTCAGATGAATGTTTCTGTAGTCAAAACCACATTCCTTTTGACAATAGGTAATTTTCACTGACTCTCTCAGTGTGGAAATCGTGAGACATAAGATTTAAAATGCTTAGCTTTATGTTAATGATTCAACAGAATATTCACTGGGGCAAAACCACTTTAAAAATCATTCCTGAAGAATTATCTCATCTTTGAAATAATGATCCATGACTGAAGACATTCCATGATTCTAGAAGGGTGAGGTGGAAAGAAAATGTGATAGGAATGGCTCAGAGAGAAAGGATTCTCCAAAGAAAAGAGAAATATGGTCACAATACTAAAAAGTTGTTTGGTTGGTAAGTGTTCTTGTTTTTATTGTCATTTTTTTTTTTAATTTCAGGTGTTAGAACACTGTACATTTCTGCTCAATCCTTGGAACACACACACACACACACACACACACATATTTTAAATTTACTTTTAAAGAACCATATGGAGAACCTAGAATTTTTTCCCAGAGGTGTGCAGAGCCTGATTGAAAAAAACAAAACAAAACAAAAACACACACATGAGATTCAAAATAATCAAAGTTGTATCCTGTGGTCAGAAAATTTTACCCAAACAAGGTAAACCCATTCTGAAGAAGTTGGAATTTGCCATTAAAGCCAGGTAAACATTGTGTCAACACATTTAACAATAGTCTCTTGCAAAGTGTGTCAGCATTTCAGTTGGTTTAGAATGGGCCTGAATGATCCCTTTGTGTGGGGGTGCCTATTTGCAAATAAGTTCATTTCTATATAAGAATAAAAGAACACATAATTATGAAAATTACCTATTTCAAAATGCCCTGTTATCATGAAATGGCCCTTAGGCAGTATCAGAAAATCTATAGTAATAGTTACAAGGAATATAAGAAGGCTTTTGTTACAAGAAATAATTCTACATTAAAGGCTTTAAGGAAATTTTGAATTAAGGATCTATAGGTTTTAATCAGTTGCTTACCTCATTTTCTTTATAAATGTGGAATGGAGGATAAAATCAACTGAAAAATATACAACCCTGAAGAACTATATGATGAGGGCCATCTGATGTTAAAGCAATTTGCTCAAACAAGAACATGTCTATTCTAGTAAAGCCAAGAGATAGACCTGTTGCCAACTAGAGAGATACCACAACAGCTGTGAATGAAACATTATTCACACATTTGAGGCTCTGTCATTCATTCTTCAACAATGTCAAGTTTTCCACTTGTGCAAGCTAGTTTTGGTTTGTTGGTGTTTTTATCTAGGAGACAATTTGACTCACTGATGAAATATTCTAGCTATGCTGAACCTTCTTCATATAGAGTTAGGGAAGTTAGTATATCCAAATAAGAGAAATGGGAGTCATTCAATGACACCAAAAGCCCATTGTTCAGTTTATGATGACTCATTATATCTAGTGTAACATCCAAAAAATCAGAGAGCTATGGGGGGGGGAGGGGTGGGCTGCATAATTGTCCACAGCTGGGAAAAGTTAAACTGTATGAGATGTTAGACTATAGAGTAAATCAGAAGTAGAATGGAAGATTTCCAATTGCTAAATTTGTTCTATATTTATAGTTTTTCTTTTACTGGGGAAGACAGAATTATAGAAAACAAGAAGTGAGAAGCACTCATAAATTGCTTTAACTGATTGCAGATTCAGTTAAAGAAAAGAAAATTTTAAAACTAGAACATTGCTTAAAAATCAGACCAAATATGACCAGTATATTAGTTTTAGTCTGGAACACTAGTTTCAAACTTTAATTCTTGTACCTATGATCCTTGAAATGATACAAAATTTGATTTACTAGTAGCTCTCTCATTAATAATGTTATATCCTTCGATTTTTCAGTTTTGGTAAGTCTTTTTTAACTTATCACATAAAAGAAAAAATAAAGTTTTTAATTAGTGATGTTAAGTAATCAAAATTAGTCATGACAAAAATTTTATGATATCTCTGGAATTATAATGTATTTATTTTAACTGGTTGATAAGCAATACAGTGACTTAAAATTTAATAGATTGATAGGAGGATCATTATTTAAAGTATTAGTTTCAAGACTGGTACCTGTGACCATGAAAGAACATATATATCTCATTTCCCCTATTTTACATAATTTAATAGAGTTAACCCTTAAGGTTAGGGACACAAACCTCCCATGCAGTTGAAAATCCATGTATGACTCTTTTTTTTAAAGATTTTATTTATTTGACAGAGAGAGAGACAGCAAGAGAGGGAACACAAGCAGGGGGAGTGAGAGAGGGAGAAGCAGGCCTCCCGCTGAGCAGAGAGCCCGATGAGGGGCTCAATCCCAGGACCCTGGGATCATGACCTGAGCCGAAGGCAGACGCTTAACGACTGAGCCACCCAGGCACCCCCATGTATGACTTTTGACTCCCTAAAACTTAACCACTAATAGCCTCCTATTGACCAAAAACCTTAGCAATAACAAATAGTTGATTGACGCATATTTTGCATGTTATATGTATTATATATTGTATTTTATACTATATTATGTATGTTATATATATTATATACTTTAAAAATCAAGTAAGCTAGAGAAAAGAAAATGTCATTAAGAAAATTATGATGAGACAATGCATTTACTGTACTGTACTATATTTATAAAAAAAAATCTGTGTATAAATGGACCTGGGCAGTTCAAACCTCTGTTGTTCAAGGGTCAACTGTATTTAGCACCAAGAAATGCTCTGTTCTTTGAACACACCTTGAGCAGGTATGTGACCTGCAAACCCAGATGGAGGGACTGTTAGTAGCTTTCTAGTAAGTAGAGAAACACTGCGGAATGAGGGAGAGATGTGACTTGGCATCAAGTATCTTGCCTTTTTTTGTATATTCTCCGTGGTCATTCTTACTTTTTATTTCTCTTAGCCAATCACTATTTTCTGTAGCTGCTTTGTGATCTCCCATTATGTTTTGTATTAGTTTCTTAGGTCCCCCATAATAAAGTACATCAAACGAGTGGTTTAAAAGAACAGAAGTTTATTTTCTCACAGTTCTAGAGTCCAGAAATCTGAAATCAGGGTGTTGGCCTGACCATGCTCCTTCCAAAGGTTCTAAGGGAGAATTCTTTCTCACCTCTTCCAAAGTCTGATGGGTCCTGATATTCCTTGGCTTGTGGCAGCATGTCTTCAATCTCTGCCTCCTTCACATGGCCTTCTCTATGTTTCTGTGACCTTTCCTATTCTTATAAGGACATGAGTCTTTGGGTTTAGGGTTCACAGTAAGTCCAGAATTATTTCACTTCAAGGTCCTTGACTAATTACATTTCAAAAGATTTTTTTTTTTTTTCCAAATGAGGTCACACGAGGTTCCCGGTAGACTTGAATGTTTCAGGGACAGTCCAAGTCTTCAACATGTTATTAATCCTTCTCTGTTCAGTTATTTAGAGTCAGTTCATCAGAATCCTTAGGCTCCCTTTGTGTAGCTCCAAGTCTTTGTGGAAAGCCAACATCTATCCCTGGCATGGGCTATATAAAGGTACCACTTCCGTTTCTATGACCCTTTCAATGATTTGAAATCTGATCATGAAAAATAAAATACATGATTATCAGGAAAAATAAAATAAACATTTACATTCATCCACCCCACACTACTGTGGGGATATTAAGCTATCATTTTGGCTGGTGTGTGGACTACACATCCCAAGAATTCTTGTTGTACAGTGGAATGCACCATTTGGCAGGCCTGCAGATTTGCATCTACCAGTTCAACAGCTGCATCTTGATGTGTGTCCCCAATTGAAAGAGAGGCTCAAGAGCAGAAATTCTTAGCTGCTTCCAAGATGGACTAAAGGAAGGAATCAACATAGTTGGACATGAACATCTGCTCTTGCTGACATCAGTGAAATAAACAAACTACTTGGCAAGCCATCTGTGTCTGGGTTGTGGTAGAAGGACGATGAGTCAAAGCACCCCCCCCAAAAAATAGAACTTGAAGCAAAGTTTATGTGGTAACACTTTAGGAAGGGGTGCAATACCAGGTCATCAAGGCTGAGGGGAAAAACTCATATTCAAGGTGGCGTGTTATTAAGTTGGCCACAAGAAACATAGCTGGTTCCTGGATGTTGTGGGATGTCTGTGGAGAGGCTAATAGAAATAGTTTCCTCAAGATGACTCCTTGAGGAGGTTGGAGGTGTTCAGATGGTGAGTAAATGTGAGGAAATAATATGTTGGCTCTTCCATTTCTCCTAATTTTTATTGAGCAAATTTTATCCCAACAGTTTGAAATCCCCAACACTTTTGCATTATGTTACCTAATCCCCCTGACAGTAACTGGGGAGGCAAACTTCACCCTGGGTTCATGGATCTTTGCAATGGGCACTGGACTTGATATAGCTTCTATCACAGCAGGTTAGAAAAAGACTGTGCTGTTGTCCAGGCCATGCCAAAGGGAGGTTGAACCGTGGCATCATGAGATAAGGCATGGACACTGATGTAGCACCTGTACATTTAACAAACAGCAGAGACCTAGGGGAAACAATTGCGAATGAGAAATACCTTGGAAAATATCATATCTCAATGGGGATAAGTAGGGGTCATATGGTGATAAATAGTAGTGTTAGTCAACTACTCAATTCTTATAGAAATGAACAAGATAATTCTCCAGATTCATGCTCTATGAATCAGAATTGGTCCAGCAGGTCTAATGACCAACTCAGCCCAGGTAATCACCTTTAAGGAATATGTATACTGTTTACTAGATCCTGCGACTGGGGTACCTTATCCAACAGAAACCTTTTCCCTAGAATACAGAGAGGGGATCCTTTAATCACAGAGCATCTGTCTTAGTCGATTTGGGCTGCTATCACAGATTTTTGTAGACTGGGTGGCTTAAACACTTATTGATGATGGTTCTGGAGTCTGGATATCTAAGATTAGGGTGCCAAAATGGTTGGGTTCTTGGTGAGAGCCCTCCTCCAGGGTCACAGATGGTGACCTTCTTGCTATATCCTCATGTGGCAGGGAGAGAGAGATTGAGGAAGCAAGCTCTCTGCTGCTTTTTCTTATGAGGTAGTCACTCATCCATCATGAGGGCTCCCCTCTCATTACCTCATTACCTCCCTAAAGCCCCATCTCCAAATATCATCACATTGGGGATTAGGGTTTCAACATATGAATTTGGGGGGGGGGAGACACAAACATTCAGTTTATAGCAGTGACCTCTAGCATCCATGACCACATTTCCTTTGATCTTCAGTATCTCCTGGAACCACCACCTCCATACTACACAGACTTTATCTCCATTTAGTCTTTTCCCTTTTCTCTTTATTTCTTCTTCCTTCCTGATTCCCACCTGTGGTGGGCATAAATTCTCATCTTCCAGACTCAGCATTTTCCTCAGCGACACTTTGGTTATTACAACTTATCCTGGAAACATATTTTCAAAGGGGCATTTTGTCCCAGGCAGAATGCTTTGAAAAGCTTCCCCAGGAAAGTAATTTCAGAGATGATTTTAATAGGTGGATAATTATAGACAAATTATTTTATACTGGTATTTATTCTGTGTATTGCCAATGATGAACTATTCCAGTTTAATAAGTTAAATTGGTTGTAAAGATAGTTCCTTCTAAGCAGAATCCTGGTGATAATTTTGTTACTTGAGGGGCGCCTGGATGGCTCAGTCACTTAAGTGTCTGCCTTCAGCTCAGGTCATGATCCCAGGGTCCTAGGATGGAGACCTTGTCGGGCTCCCTGCTCAGCGAGGAGCCTGCTTCTCTCTCTCCTCCCCGCTTGTGCTCTCTGTCACTATCTCTGTCTCTCTCTCTCAAATAAATAAAATCTTTAAAAAAATTGTTACTTGAAGCCAACAATGATTTAAATGCATAAAATAGCTGGGTTGATTGTTATAGAAGACATTAAATAGATAAGTAAATATTATTGTCATCCTCTGAAGCCATAGGTGAAGACCCATGTGACCTCAAGTGATCCGGTGTGGTGGAGACGAAATGAAGTCCTACTGAAGTACACAAAGCATGATGTTTGGCAATGGTGGGCAGCCACTTAGGAACGATTGGTGTTAAGAATCCTTATCTCAAAGTGGAAGCAGGTGGTGCACTGTTTGGAATACAAGACTCTTAAAAGCTGAGATCTTCAGTGAATTGTGTTGAATGCTGTGTTAAAATTCTCCACACATCTACTGAGTTTAGGACTTAAAGGCCTTCAATGTAGACTGTACATTCTACAATATCAGAATTTTTTTCCTCCAGTGCATTCTGATTTCGTGTATTAGATTATTACGTTGTTAGTACAATGATTTATATATACCAGATTATTTACTCCTTATAAAAACCCCATGGGGTGTGTACCATTATTACTTACAGTTTACTAATGAAACAATTGGCGCAGAAAGAATTTAAGTAAATTATCTAAGATTATTTGGAATATGTATTAAATTGGGGATTTAAACTCTGTCGATAAAAGCTTGCACCTGATTTCTTCTTAACTTCAGTCTGTGACTTTTCCCTTTGCTGATTTTACTCCCTATTATTTCTTTATAATAAACCATAACCATGAGTATAACAATCTCTGAGTACTGTGAGTTCTTCTAGTGAATCATCAAGTGTTAGGAACCCTGGACACAAAACCCAAAAAGGAGAAACTAGTCTCTCATACAGGATTAGGCAAGATTAAATTCTAATGATGACCTTGAGTTTGTGCAATGCTTCAGTCTTTTTCTAACCAACAATTAACAGAAATCTTTAACGCTTTTGGTCAAGGTTGAAACACTGGAATGAAATCCTCATGTACTTCCTAAACACTGATTCTAATACACTTAAATGATGGACCTTCTTACAATTCTTTCAGCACGATCTCCTTTAAGGACATACTTTTGAAAGGTGAGATGTAGTATTTTGTGGTCATGTTCTCTCTAACACAACATGCATGGCTTGAACTACCTGCTGTCTGGCATAGCAAGGCTCCTGAACACTCATAAACTTTCAAGCATCCCTGGATGTCACCAATTACAAAAATTATATCA
>NC_058403.1:16611127-16702384 GCF_002201575.2 Neomonachus schauinslandi
AAAAATGAAAGTCTTGAAAATTATTTTCTCTAGAATTCAAAGTACCATTAAGCTCTTTTCCACGTTCTGGTTCATTTTAACATTTCATTATCAAAATAAATACTTCTCGTATAGCTGATTGATTCCCCAGTTTTAAAGAAATCTAGTCTTAAATAAGGGGAAGAAACACCATTTGTGATCTAAATCACAGAGTACTGCTCTTTCTCATAGTAGAAGCATTTTTCTTGACAGACCTTGTAGCTGTCTGACTTCTGCAGCCAGATGCTTATGGGTAAACTAGGAAGTCTAACTTATGTAAAATTAGGTTATCATGTTCATTTCTCCTTTCCAATATATGTCCCTTTTATACACAATGTTTAATAACAGAAGATATCAGAGACCTTGTCATGCCTTATCCTCAATTACAGTTATAAAGCCAAAGTTGGATTTAACTTCATTGAACTGACATGAGGAACAAGTCATTTGTTATCCACCAAAGTATTTGCTCAAGATTAAGAGCTGTATGTGGATGCTCCCAAGAGTGCCAAGTACAACAGAACTGAATCTAATTTATCCAAATGACTAGTTATGCACTGTTAGACAATCTCAAATTCAAGTTTATAGCCTGAATATGAAAGATGCATTACCATCTTTGTTTCTCATATACTAGGCATGTTCTTAATTCTCTTTGTAATTACTGATATGGAAAATATACAGGATGCTGTATAGTTAAAATTCTCCACACATCTACTGAGTATAGGACTTAAAGGCCTTCAATGTAGACTGTACATTCTACAATATCAGGATTTTTTTCCTCCAGTGTATTCTGATTTCATGTATTAGATTATTACATTGTTAGTACAATGATTTATATATACCAGATTATTTATTCCTTATAAAAACCCCATCAGGTGTGTACCATTATTACTTACAGTCTACTATTGAAACAATTGGGGCAGAAAGAATTTAAGTAAATTATCTAAGATTATTTAGAATATGTATTAAATTGGAGATTTAAACTCCATTGATAGAAGTTTGCATCTGATTTGGAATTGTAATTACTGATATGGAAAATATACAGGATGCTTCAGGGCTGAAATAATTTTTAAACATTTTGGATTTAATTAATAGAAAGGTCCTTTTGGAAATAATTTTTGGTCAGAATCTAGATTAGGAGTAAGCAATATATTCAGGTGAAAGTCAAACACTTGATGAAGTCAACTAAACTGATGAAAATCTCGCTCAGGAATATAGAATTAAGTCAAGCAGAGATTTACTAAAACAAGCTTCCTAATCTTGCATGCTTATTTCCATTCATATTATCCACGAAGGTACAGAATCACTTCTGTTCATTAGAAATTCAAGAACTTTGTCTGTAGCTTGATGATCTTGGCCCCAGTGACTGCTTCTCCCAAACAGATTTTCATACAAGTTTTAGCTCCTGCTTTCTCAGAACCTTTGGAGACTGTATTCCTTTTTCCATCTTCTGGGCCTTCTAGATCCCCATTCCTTCTAGAGTTTATGGCATGCCTAGATGCAGTTGGGGAATGTTGAAACATACTTTGTCAACTTTACTTTCAAGTTTTTTTGGTAACCATCCCATCCATGTTTTTCCCCCATCCTTGTTTTGATTTCTAACTTCCTAGAAGTCTTTTCAACCTTTTTCAGCCATTCACTACCCAACTGAGATAGGGCGTTTCAGAATCTCTCTTCCAACTAATGTCCTCTCTACCCTTATCAAAAATCTCTTTTTACTGACCAGGCAAATTAGAAAGAATCTGACATTTAGTTTAATTTAATGTACATTTATATTCATTTATAAATAATTATTATATTTATATATTTTTTCATTTAAATTAATGTGTTAATATATGTATATATTATCCATATAGAGATATTTACATATTAATAAATTGTCTTTACTTAAATCAATGGCCCTCAAACTAGGCTGTACATTAGAAATACTTAGGGAATTTAAAAATATATATCAATGCCCAGGTCTCACCCCTAGAGATTCTGTTGTGAATGCATTTAAATACAACCTTCCAAGAGAGTACAGGCAAACTTCTTGATTCAAGTATCTCTGCCTCTGTCATTTCTGACTTCTTGCCTCCAGGATTTAAATTTGGCTGATAAAAGGGAAGGCACAGGAAAATTTTATAGTCTTAAAGGATACCTTGCAAGAGTTTCCTCCTAATAGCTCATGTAGCCAAGGTTACCTACGTAAGAAAAAGAAAAGCTGCAAAGAACTGAATTCATTCATTTGTTTAACAAATATTTATTGAGCAACTATTATGGATTGAATATATTAAGTGTTAGGAAGAACATCAACAATGAAGACAATCAGGAAATATACAGCCCAGCAGTGAAGGATGGCCAGGGAGTGGAAGGAAGCAAACATTCAACCAATCTCTATTCCAAGATAATTGTGATAAGAATTAGGAGAAGAAATACTGGGAGGTATTCATCTGGGGACTTGGGGGATCAAGGGAGGGTGTATTTGAGGGAATGGCATTTAAATTGGGAATTGAAATATGGATATGGGGCAGAGAGGTTAATGGTGGGGAGAGGGGGGATCCAGGCCAAGAAAATAAATAATGTTTAGATTCAGAGGTGGGAATGAACTTGAGAATTAAAGAAAATTATTTTTTAAAAACTGAACTGAATGTAACTGGCACAGAATAAACAGAGGGTAGTGGTAGAAGGTGTGGCTGGAGAACTAAGCAGAGGCTGGAACTCTTAGAGGCTAGAACCTTTAGAAGCGGCATAAAAAAGGTCTGCACTGAAAAAAATAAATAAAAGGTCTGCATTGTATTTTAGGAACAATTATAATTAACTGCAGCTTTTTATAAAAAAAAATGACAGTCAAAAAAGAGATTTAAAAAGGTGTATTTATTATTTCTTTCTTCATTCATTCACTCACCCATCCATCCATCCATTCATTCTTTCATTCATTCATTCGTACTGACTTAAATCTCACCTTCTCAAACAGACCTGTACTGATCCCTCTATTTAATACAGGAACCTGTTCCTACCCTCAGCCTTGACCCTCCCTAACACCCTAGCTCTACTGCAGTTTTCATTCTGCCTCTTACCAATAGAATCATTTACTTACCACGTTTATTGTCTGCTGTCTGTCCCTATTTACCACTGCACGCATCACATGAGCAGAAAGCTTTTCAGTGTTTGCTGCTGTATTTCAAGCAGATCCTTAGAGCAGCACTTAGGACATAGGAGAATATGTGCTCAATAATTATTTACTCAGGACATGAATTTCTCTCTTGGCTAAGTCACTTATTAAACTTTTGACCTTCATCACAAATTCACACTAGACAGTTTAAACTTAATTGAGTAGTACGTAAAATAGCTTTTTTTTCTCCCTTTGTATTTTTCCAATGAAAAGTCTTAGCATTATTTATGTAAGCTTTGTAACAGACATGATCATGTTCTCAGCAGAAAGGTCATGGACCAAATACTCTCATCCAAGAAGATATTTTCTTTAGATCAGACTCAGGAGGTACGATATTGGCAAGTCAGCATGTACGATATTTTTCTGAGTCTGTTCTCACACATATCCATTTCTGCTCACAGTCCACAGCGTGAACTTCATATTTATGGGAGGTGATTCTTAAGTTCACATTGTGACCCCTCAAATATGTAGCTCAGCTCAATCTGCTGTAGATTCTGTAGCAGAAGCTCAAATGTTTTTTTAACTCCTGAGGTATCTGAACTGTCATTACCCAGAAAGTGGCAAGCTTGCTTTCTAAAAGCACACTGGCCCTTGTGTCCAAGAGGGTCAGCGGTGTTGACCAGTAGAGGGCAGCTGCAACTCTTCAAATTTGGCTCCATGTCCTGAACTTCAGGAGACACATCCTTCATTCATTTACAAAAAAAGTGATTATTGTCTTCAGCCTATTTTTATTCCCTTTCTAATCATCCAATATTATTGATTTTTAAACATAAGAAATATATAATAATAAAATAAACAGATACACGCAAAAAAGAAAAGAAAACTAATATTCCCATTACTCAGAGATAGCATAGCTACTATTAAAATTTGATATGTAATAATCCAGTTATATATGCATATAACTTCTATTAATTTTCCAAAAATGGAACCATAGAGTGAGCACTATTGCACTATTTAATAATATGTCTTTAAATAAAATAAATCTGAGTCTGGAGCTGTATCTTGTAATGCCAGGAAGTGCAAAGGAAGAAAGAAAGAAAGAAAGAAAGAGCAATGAAAAGAAAGGAAAGGAAAGCTCACGTTTTTGGAGATAGAACAAAAGGACAGAGGAACCTAATGAATGTGCTCCCGATGTCTAAAGTTGAAACAATTGGGCAAAAAAAGAAATAAAGTGGAATCAGACCATAATCCAACGTATAAAATAAATATCTGAGTTCATATGGATCAATACATGATTGAATAAGTTAATAAGCTTAGAGACAAATCTGCTTTTAGAAAAATCCCAAATATTTGAAATAATTCCCTACTCCTTAAGTGTGGGCTGTGCATAATGACTTCCTTCCAAAGAGTACCTACAGTATAGAAAGAGGAGGAAAAGAATAACTTCACGGTGGAGAAACCTGACAAACACTATCTTAGCTGGGTGATCAAGGTCAAAACTCAATAACTTTTGTTGATAGTATGTTCCCTTGACATGTGTGATGAAAATGGCACTTTACCTCTGTGACATTTCTTCCAGAACCCTACAACCTAGAAGAAATGAAGATCTGAAAAGGCTGAAGGCAAATTTCAAGTCGCTGCATTTATTGATCAATTAAACATGTGGAGAGAGAGCTAAGACAAAGCTGGAGAGACAGCTGATAATGCACATCTGGATGAAAGTATATTGTATCCACTTCTGAATAGAATGAACAACAACTTGCACACAAATGTAGTTGCAATATATACAAATGCCAGTTTCCCCTCGGCAAGACCGCTAAACCCATTTGCTGGATAGAGTATTGCCCGGTTCTCATAGATCACCTGAAACATAGAGCAATATCTCTCTACAAAACAGCTACAATTACAGATTTAAAAAGTTTAATGAAGTGAAAAATATAAGCTTGTGAATTGGAAAACCTTGGGATCAAATCCAACTCTGCTGTTTTAACTTTGGGCAAGCAAGTGAACATGCAAAGTGAGGTAATATCTAAGTTACAGGGTTGTTATGAGAATTGATGAAATGATAAAATGTTATAAGAAATTATAGTGTCCCTCCTGAAAATGGGGTTAGAGAAATCATTATAATTATTTTTTAGCTGTTAGAAATGGCAGAGGGAATCTATTTGCTGGTGTCCCATTAATACAGGATGATGAAAGATAATCCATATCCCCAAGCCACCCATCTACTATGGATGGTCATCTATCAGTTGATCCTAAATTTGATAATCATATTTTAATTAACTGGTTATTAAAACTTCCCTTCTCTCGCACGCCTGGGTGGCTCAGTTGGTTAAGCGACTGCCTTCGGCTCAGGTCATGATCCTAGAGTCCCGGGATCGAGTCCCGCGTTGGGCTCCCTGCTCAGTGGGGAGTCTGCTTCTCCCTCTCCTGCTCCCCCTTTCTTGTGCTCTCTCTCTCTCAAATAAATAAATAAAATCTTTAAAACAAAAACAAAAAACTTCCCTTCTCTCATTAAAAAAATTAAGGTCTCAGAGAATATCAATAGCAGTCTTCTGAACCCAATGGTAAAGAACAGGAAAAAAATCATTTTCAGCTTTTGAAGGTTATTTTTTTTTTAACTTAGAGTCTTTATTTTACAGGTTTTGGCCAATCAGGTACACAACTGCTATTAAAATGTTAATACATTCTCTATCAACCTTACTTTATTTTTTTAATTTATTTTATTATTTTTTTTTTGTTTCAAGTTTTTATTTAAATTCCAGTTAGTTAACATATAGTATAATACTAGTCTCAGGAGTAGAATTTAGTGATTCATCACTTACATATAACACCCAATGCTCATCACAAGTGCCCTCCTTAATACTCCTCACCCACTTAACCCATCCTCCACCCACCTCCCCTGCAACAACCCTCAGTTTTTTCTCTATAGTTAACAGTCCGTTTTATGGCTTGCCTCTCCTTTTCCCCTCTTATGTTCTTCTGTTTTGTTTCTTAAATTCCACATATGAGTGAAATCATATAGTATTTATCTTTCTCTAACAAACTTACTTAGCAGAATACACTCTAGCTCCATCCACATCATTGCAAATGGCAAGATTTCATTCATTTTTTTATGGCTGAACAATATTCCATTGTACGTATTTACCATATATTCTTTATCTAGTTTTCATTTGATGGACATTTGGGCTCTTTCCATAACTTGGCTATTGTTGATAATGCTGCTATAAACATAGGGAGCATGTGCCCCTTTGAATCAGTATTTTTGTACCTAGTAGGCAATTGCTAAATCATAGGTTAGTTCTATTTTTAACTTTTTGAGGAAACTCTATACTGTTCCTTAGAGTAGCTGCACCAGTTTACATTCCCACCAGCAGTGTAAGAGGGTCCCCTTTCTCCGCATCCCTGCCAACACTTATTGTTTCCTGAGTTGTTAATTTTAGCCATTCTGATAGCTGTGAGGTGGTTTCTCATTGTGATTTTGATTTTGATTTCCCTGACATGAGTGATGTTGAGCATCTTTTCATGTGTCTGTTAGTCATCTGGATGTCTTCTTTGGAAAAATGTCTATTCATATCTCCTGCCCATTTCTTAACTGAATTATTTGATTTTTGGGTGTTGAGTTTGATAAGGTCTTTATATATTTTGGATAGTTATATACTAAGGGTTACTTAATCAGATATGTCATTTGCAAATACCTTCTCCCATTCCATCAGTTGCCTTTTAGTTTTGTCGATGGTTTCCTTCTCTGTGCAGAATCTTTTTATCTTGATGAAATCCCAGTTGTTCATTTTTGCTTTTGTAACCCTTGCTTCCAGAAATGTGTCTGGTAAAAAGTTGCTACAGTCAATGTCAGAGAGGTTGCTGCCTGTGTTCTCCTCTAGATTTTGATGGTTTCCTATCTCGCATTTATGTCTTTCAATGATTTTGAATTTATTATTGTGTATGGTGTAAGAAAGTGGTCTAGTTTCATTCTTCTGCATGCTGCTGTCCAGTTTTCACAACACTATTTGTTGAAGAGACTGTCTTTTTTCCATTGGATATTCTTTCCTGCTTTGTTGGCACAAAACAGACACATAGATCAATTGAATGCAGTAGAAACCCCCGAAATGGACCCATGACTATATGGTCAAGAAATCTTAAATAAAGCAAGAAAGAATATCCAATTGCAGGGTTTTTTTTTAATGGTCTATCTGTTCACCTGGTCAATATCTGAAACCCTCATCAGGTAAGAAATCTCCTTCTATAGCCAAACCAGATTATTTAAAATAGCATTGATTTTTTTTGGTTATTGTCTCAAAATATCCATTCACGAATGATAGACACTTTAAAGTCTAACCATAACTGAACTGGCAGCAGAGTATATGACTGAATGCCATAGACTCATAAACATAACCAAAGATGATGTGAAAAAGAAACTCTGAGGAAAGCTTAATGGGAAATATCCAATCAGGTCACTTCCTGGGTAGGTGATATGGTGAGGCTAATGCAAATTCCAGTTGCTGTATTAGAATTCTATGTGTACAGCGCATAACCTAGAGTTACTCTATTACATCTCTATAAAGGTGCACACCATTTTTGTGATGCCATTCATGATGGGAAATGGCCACCTATATCCAAAATTAATCTGGGAATTTATTGTAACCACCATTTCCAAAGTAATCCCATCATAAGAAATGACCATATTAAAAGAAATATGTCCTTAGGGGATACTAGTAGGCTTTATTCCTCCCTTCTTTTTTTCCAGTCTATTTCTAGCCCCACTTATGGACTTGATGTTCTTAATACCAGTTTTGAGATCTGAACTAAATGTGTCTTTGAAATTGATCAAAACTGTTGTCATTTAATTGCAAGTAGTCCCATAGGTCCTCTATTTTTTAATGTTTACTCCATATACAGCCGACCCTTGAACAACACAGGGGTTAAGAGAACCAACCTCCCCCCGCCCTGCCACTCAAACACACGTTGAAACTTCACATAAAACTTCTGACTCTCTAAAGACTTAGCCACTAGTAACCTACCATTGACCAGAATCCTTACTGATAATATAAACAATCAACACATTTTTTGTGTTATATGTATTGCATATTATATTCTTACAATAAAGTAAGTTAGAGAAAAGAAAATGTTCTTAAGATAATCATAGGGAAGAGAAAATATTTATAGTACTGTTCTGTATTTATAAAAAAAAATCTGAGAATAAGTGGATGTATGCAGTTCAAACCTGTGTTGTTCAAGAGTCAACTGCAACAGAGTTGATAAGAAGTAGATGAGATTTAAAACTCTGAGTTGACTCTGTGATTTATTGAGGTTTTGGGAGAATGGCAAGATAAAATGAATGTATTTTGCACGTGGATTGCTTGCAAATCTTTGGAGGTCAGACTGCAAATTGTGGTGGGCAGAGTAATGGCCTCCCAGAGATGTCCACATTCCAGGACCATTGGTTGCATAGTGGTGAGAACAGCTGCTTTCCAAAGATGTTCTTTTTTTTTTTTTTAAGATTTTATTTGTTCATTTGAGACACAGAGATACAGAGAGAGAAAGCATGAGCAGGGAGAGAGGCAGAGGGAGAAGCAGGCTCCTTGCTGAGCCAGGAGCCTGATGTGGGGCTCGATCCCAGGACCCTGGGATCATGACCTGAGCCGAAGGCAGACGCTTAACCATCTGAGCCACGCAGGCGCCCCTCCAAAGATGTTCTTAATCTCTGGAACCTTTTTTTCACTTTTCATTTTAATTTAATTTAATTTTTTGGAACCTTTGAATATGTTTTGTTACATGGCCACCAGGATTAAGGTAAAGATGGAATTAAAGTTGCTATTCAGCTGATCTCAAAATAGGAAAGATTTCATAGATAATCCAGGTGGGTCCAATGTAATCAGAAAGGTCTTTAAATTTGGAAGGAGTCAGAAGGGCTACTATCAGCATAGTGCACAGTGTGAAAGACTTGATAGGCCTCTTCTGACTTTGAAGATGGAAGGGGGTCATAAGCCAAGAAATTTGGGCAGTCTCTAGACACTGGAAGAGATGAAGTAATAACTTCTTCCTAGAGCCTCCAGAAAGGACTGCAATCCTGATGACCCTTGATTTAATCCTTTAAGCACATTTCAGGCTTCTGACGTCCACAACTATAAAATAATAAATTTGCATTTTTAAAGCCACTAAGTTTTGTGTCACAACACCAACAGCAAATGAATACATTTGTGATAGCCCAGTAATAAATACTCTGGACCCAATCCGATGTGGATCTTGTTTGTGCTAAGTTTTGCTCTGCAACAAATAGAGTTATTATAAAATTACAGTATAGTTATTAAATTCACACATACACTCATTAGTTCAAAAATCTATATACATCCTAGTTAGTGTATAAGATCAATCAATGTGTATTAAAGGATGAGCATATCTCCTCAACAGTATTATTCTAGGCTATTTTTTGCCCCCCTGCTTTTGAAAAGACTATTCAACCTGTCTTGTCATTTTCTTATTAACCACATCCTTCCTTCTTTTACTAAATAATTCCTTTTGTCCTTGAAGATTCAAGTCATGCATAACCCACTCCAAGCAACATGCCCAGACCACAATTAGCTCAGGTAGATACTTCTTCCATATGGTTACTTATGTTCTACCCTAGTATGCCTTTTAGTTTTCTGCAATACACTTTTCAGGTGTTTTCTCTGTGACAAAGCAAGCACTTTGAAGGAAATTATCTATGCCTTACTTATCTTTGTGTCCCCACAATGACTCTTATTGCTATCTACGTGACACTAATATGGTACTCACTAATATGTTGTTCCAAAATGAATAAATGAATGAGTGATCTCCCTCTTGTTGAGTTTCCTTAGAGACTGGGCCTAAAGAATTTCCTTATTCCTGAAAGATTCTTCCTCCTCTTCCCTTTAGTTTATAAACATGCTCGCTTGTCTCCTAGCTTAAACAAAACAAAACCAACTAACCTTAAAGCTTTTCCTTACTGCAAATTTCTCTCACCTAGTACGTCCCTTTAACATAAGAGACATTCACATTTATTGTTTCCTCTTTCTACCTTCCAGTTTGGTAAAATGACTTTTCTTCCCAGCTGTATTAGTTTCTAGGGCTGCCATAAAAAAGGACCACTGACTCAGTGGCGTAAATGACACAAATTTATTTCCTCACAGTTTTGAGGCTAGAAGTCTGAGATCATGCTTGGCAGGTCTGGTTTCTTCTGAGGTCTCTCCTTGGCGTTAGAGGGCTGCTTTCTTGCTTTATCCTTGCATGGTTTTTCCTCTGTCTGCACACCCTCATAGTGTCTCTCTGAGTGTCCAAATTTCCTCTTCTTATATGGACACCAGTCAGATAGGATTAGGGCCCACCCTAAATGCCTCATTTAACCTTGATTACCTTCTTAATGCCCTATGTCCAAACACAGTCATGTTCTGAGGTACTGGAGATTAGAACTTCAACATACAAATGTCAGAGGCACAATTTGGTTCATGATACCAGCCCCTGGTCAACACAGACGCTCTTTGTAAATCCTTCAGTGACTCCATAGTGTCAGCACAACGAACACCGTTCAGTCCTTTCTGACTGAAGTTATTGGTGTCTTACAAAGTTCAGCCTTTTCTTCTTCCTGAAACCCTCTTCCTCCTTGGTATTCAGCTGCTGCTATTCTGTCTCTTGTTTTCTTTCCATCCCAGCTGGCATCTGTTTTCTGCTCCTTGCTTGGTCTTCCTTTTCTTTGTTCCTCATATGCATCCTTTCCTGTAGTGCCCTGTCCCTCCTATGACAGTTTCCTAAGCAAACTCATCCAAACATTTTTCTCCATATTCTACGCATATATTAATGAATGTTAACTTTTTATTTCTAACACCTCCATGCTCAGCCCTTGACCTATATATTCAAATGCCCACCAAATATCTTTGTGAAATTCAGAATATTCCAAATAAAATGTGCTATATTTATTTTTTGCATTTGCTTTCTCTTTTATCAGCATTTGCACGTGTGAGACATCCATTTACCCACAAGCCCACACCAGAGACGTCCATATTTTCCTAAATTCATGTTTTTAATCCTCACCTCCTATCTATACCTCCAAGTCAGGCTTCTTTAGCTCTCCTCAGTTCATTACAGCCTCGTAAATAGTTCCTGGCTCAAGACACTCATTGCTTGTATCCTGAAACATTTTTATCTGGCTGCTTGGCCTTACCTCCTCCCATATCTCCATGACTTGTCCACTCTCTACATTATTTTCAAAATGATATTTCTAAAATTATGATCATGTTACTCCCAGGCTTGACATTTGCACATACTTCTCCAAAGTTTTAGGTTAAAGTTTTGACATTTATTGTAAGTTTGGTTATCTAGTTTCTCACTACTTTTCCAACATAGGCTTCCACCAATCCATGACTATCCTTCTTTTTAGCTAACCAAACCACTTTACATCTCCAAAATCCCTCTTGTGACCCACGCTTTTGTGTTTTACAGCTGCTGTTTCTTGCAAATGAAATGCCCTGCCTTCTTTTACCACCTTTTTACTTCCCATGTAGCCTTCAAAATTCGGATTATGCATTTCTTCTTCCAGGAAACCTTCCCTGACTGCCACAACCTGACTTGCATGTTCCTCTTGATCTTCTATAATAACCTCTGTGTCTATCATTGTACTCATCACTGAAAGAATAAATTCAGGAGAGCCTTTAGAAAGGTATTAGAAGATCGGTCATTCTTAGCTCACAAGGTTTGTATGTGTGAATATGTTTGTGGGTCTGTGTGGACGTGTGTGTTAAGATGTTAAATAAGATAACAAATGTGAAAATGCTCTGTAAGTGGTTAATTAACAGCCAGTCATTGGTTTTTATTTTGTGCATTCATTGTTTCTAGTCATAAGATAGGAGAGATGTTGCAGAGGAGGAATTACTACAACCCACAAAAGATCGAACATGACTGTCAATAATAAAAGTAGGTCCAAATTATAATAAAAATGGATTTGTCTTTATTCTATCTTCTATTTATTTCTGTATATTTATAACCATTAAAATCAATCATTTATAAACATAAACACAAATACTGGGATATTTAGGAACCTCTCTTATGACCCCACTCTTAGGAATTTCAGATAAAATAGGAACATTCTACATGAATCACTGTCCAGAGAGTCTTCTCTGGTCACAGTGTGACAGGGGATGATATTCGACAAGGTCCTCTCCCTCCCCTTTCAGTAGACATCTGAATTTATTAGCTAGTTCTGGTTATTCATATGGTAAACACATTTCAGAGCAGGGAATTTTTTGGGATATAAATAGATATATACATATTTTTAACCTTCATTGCACACTTAACCAGGTGCCAAGTACTGTGCTAAGCACTCTGAAATTTGTATTTTATTTAATATTGAAAATAACCTTTGTGATGCAGATATTATTGCCATCCCATCTTACAGATGATAAAGCTGAGACACAAGATTACATGGGTGGCAAGCTTTGGAAATAAGGGTTTGAATCCAGCCTTTGGAATTGCAAGCAGGCTCCACACCTAGCACGGAGCCTGATGTGGGACTCAATCTCACAACCTTGAGATCATGAACTGAGCCTAAATCAAGAGTTGGATGCTTAACTGACTGAGCCATCTAAGCGCCTCCATTTTTCTTAAGTAGGCTCTATGCCTAGTGTGGAGCCCAGTGCAGGGCTTGAACTCACAACCTTGGGATTGATACCTGAGCCAAGATCAAGAGTTGGATGCTTAACCAACCTGAGCCATCCAGGTGCCTCAGTGATACTCTTAAATTTGTTCTAACTATATACATATTTCTGTAGAGTTCTTGGACATTATTTTAACGTTACTAAGGGAAATCTCAGTAAATAATTGTCCTCATACTCAGTTCTACACTTCCTAAATACCAGTTACTAAATGTTAATTTAACTACTAATTATTAACTTTCCCTCTGCTAACAACATCTGAGACAGAAAATGAAATGGAAACAAGGAAACTTCTCTTTGTATATATTTGAAACAAAATAAGTGCCTCACATTTAAACATTTAGAGCATGCTGGATTTTTTTATTTTTTATTTTACAGTGATATCAAGTCCAAACTATTACAACTTGAAAATTTTGAATTCTCTTAAAAAATATCCTTGGCAAAGGAAATAATAGTTACAGTAATCATAAACTATTGATTCAGGCTAAAAAAAAAGCAAAACAGAATTAAAAAGCTATGTACGTCATGATTTGTGATTCCATTCACATAAGACTGTGGAAAAGATAAAGTATAAGGACAAAAAAAGACCAATGGTGGAACAGTTTAGAGAAATGTGGGGCAAGGTTAATGATAAAAAGGGACCATGAGAACATTTTGAAGTGATAGAACTCTTCTGGATGGAAATGGTGTTGGATATATGACTGTATGTATTCACCAAAAAAATAAGACTATCCATTATAAAGAGTAATTACTACTGCATGCAAATGTTAAAAATGTAACAATCAGCCCATGGTGAAAAGATAGAATGTAAATTTTGACAAATAATTGAATTGTATTAAAAATGAATTATATAACTGCACTGAAGGGGATGGGAAGAGAGAAGCGATTTATGGCAACTTCAGAATACAATGTTTTGACTGCAAATCGCATGTCAAAAACAATGTGAACTATACACATATACTGTGTTCTGATGCATGATGGATTAAAAATTCCTAAATTATTTTGTTTGCATACTATATTTGAAAAAATAAGTATAATGTGATAATGAGAACCAGGTTGCTCAAGAAGTTATAAAAAATAAAAGGGGAGGTTAGAATTAACCCTGTGATGCTACAATGAACTATGTGTGTGCGTGTGTGTGTGTGTGATGATAGATAAATGATAGATGATGGATGATAGATAGATGATAGATAGAGATGTGAATGCAAGTATTAATATACATACACATATTTCTTGTCTCTATCCACTGAGAGCCACTAAAAGCAGTGACACTCCCTAGCAGTGAGGATACTTAGCACCCAGTTAACAGAGAAAATATCCTTTTCTAATAAAATAAATCAAACTCTTAACCATAGAGAACAAAGTAATGGTTGTCAGAGGACAGGTAGGTGGGGGTATGGCTGAAATAGGTGATGCGGATTAAGGAGGGCACTTGTGATGAGCAGCGGGTGATGTATGGAAGTGTTGAATCACTGAATTGTACACCTGAAATTAGTATTACATTGTATGTTAACTAACTGGAATTTAAATAAACTAAAAAAAAAAAAAAGCAAGCCAGGACTTCTTGGAGACATGGATGATTCTAGGACTGGGTCAGAGATAATATATGATGAGCATGGAGTATCTTGTGGTGCTAGATGTTAAGGAAGTGCTCAAAGCAAAGAAACAATTAAAAGATGGGAGCATTCTGAACATCAACCTCCCTGGGGCCCCTGATATGATGCAAAAAGAAGGGCATATTACCTCCAACGCACCCTTCCCAGTAATTTATAACCTCAGTACAATTGTGAGGAAATATCAGGCAGATGCAAATTGACATACATTCTATAAAATAACCAACCAGTACTAATCAAAAGTGCCAAGGTCATGAAAGAGAAGGAGAAACTAAGGGACTATCACAGATTTAAAAAACACGGGAGACATGACAAGTACATACAATGTGGGATGCTAGATGGGAACCAGGAACAGGAGATGGGAGCTGGTGGGAAAACTGGTGAAATTCAAATATATTTGTAGTTTAATTCATATAAATGTATAACAATTATGTTCTTTGTTTTAACAGATGTATGATTGTGTAAGATGTTATTAAGGGAATCTGGGTGAAGGGTTTAGTAGACTTCTTTGTACTGGTTTTGTAACTCTTCTCAAAATCTATAATTATATAAAAATAAAAAGCTATAACTATTTAAGTCCAAATTACTGGTATTTCAATTCTTTTTTTTAAGAAAGTAGGTATTATGAAAACCTCTATAATAATGTAAGCTTAGTAGAATATTTTGACAACTGTATTAAGCATGAACTGGGCTTCTAATGAATCCTTTGGAAAGTATATTTTTAATTTCTTTCCCAATCTCTAGGTTTAGAAGAGCAAAAGCAATAATAAAGTGATAAATGAATAGTAACAATTTTTAAAACTATATTGTTAGTAATATATTCAACTAACCATACAAATGATATTTAATACATCTTTCTTGCATGGATTTTATACTCACAAAACATCAATAACATTCAAGTTGCTTACACCACAATGAACCTGTGGGGCGAAGGTGGAGTGGGGGAGGGGAGGGAAACCAGTCATTTTTTAAGGGATCTTAAAAAAAACTTACCTATGAGTTACATCTGGTTTTGTTCTGAGACTGGAGACATTTGAACTCATTATAATTGTTAGAATGGCAATTTTCTCACATCCGTGTAATGTAAAATAGAAAATGGTTTTAGAAACAAGTGGCATACTGTTGCAGACTTATTTAACAAAGCTCCATGGAAGTATATTTATTAGGGTGTTGCCCTGTTAAAAATAGTGTTTTAGGATTTACCCAGATCACTATTAAATTACCTCATGGGCCAAAACAATTAAAATGGAACTTTTCATTTCAACTCTTCGGAACATGTGCCCAGAGCACAATCAACTGCAGTAGGACCGGCAAAGAGGGAAGAGTATGACGCCAGAAAGCAGCCAGATACCAGAACAGAATGGAACAAAGCAGTGTTCTTAGCCTTTGGATGGATCAATTCACTGAAGACTCTGATTGAGAATAGATATTTTCTAAACAAATCCCCACCCTCTCACCATCCAAATATACTCAAGCTTATCCTATCAAAATTTTGCAGACATTCAAAAAAAGTTTATAAAAGCTTGAGCCCCAAACTTGGAATTAGGCTGAAAAGTGCCTGGTATAAAGGAAGTTAATACGGCTTTAAAATGTTAAAGTAGCACTTTGTAAAAAAACAATCTCATTATTTATGAACATAGAAAGCAGAGTGATGTTTTGCACCAAATTTTAAGCTGTGAGTTGTATTGTACTTAACATGTTACTCCAATAATCTGAAGTGTTGAGTCAGCTGGTCTGGGTGGCAACATGTATGCTTTATCTTTATAATCATTCTCATCTCCAAGCTGGTACTTGACCAGAGATTGGCCATCCCTGAAAGAATAGAATTACTTTTTGGACAAAGATACACATATTCTTTTATTCTCTCACTGGGTCCTCCATTTCAGTCTTTGGGATTTGTGGTGTATTTCTAAAACCTTATCCATGGTACTTGAACACTGGGTGTTTTAACTCCAGGCTTGAGAACAAGGATAATGGGCTTATTATGAGCTTTGCACATTTTCCTACTTTATCTCCACATCATTAAAAGGGAGACATTTTCGCACTGACCTCTAATACTACTGAAAGATAAAACATGATGAGTGCAAAGGTCTGTTTGGTGAGTGGGTGATATTTAGTTATTTTAGTAACCCTGCCCACTGACACATAATTACATAAAATGAGTTTTCTAGATAGCATGGATGTGTTCTGTAGCAAGAGGAGGCTTAAAGCCAGAGTTTTCAGTATAATGAAATGATAATTGTTGACATTTAGCTGAACAATATACACAGTTAAAGCAAGTCACACATTTGGCAAACATTCTAAGATCCAAATATAGCAAGCACTTCAGTATAATTTGGCTTTTGACCAGATTTTCCTTAGATTAGGGAAATGGCAGGAGTTCTGTGTTTTACTTTATGTCTTAAGGAAGGCAGCTGATAAATATGTGACTTTGTCCATAGGGTCCAAGGAGATTTTTTAATATGAATAACACAAATACATTAGGCTAGAAAAACAAATACTTCCTTGTTTAATAATATTATTAAAAATACTTAACGTCAGACCCTTGTAGTATGTCACAACATCACTATTCTAAAATAAGTTATATATTTATTAGGTCCTAAACCCTACTGATGATATAATAAAGCAATATTCAACTATGAAAAGTAATCATGAAAACTTTTGATTGAGAAAATATTCCTTTGAACTGAGAAACCAATAGCAAAATCTATGAGGATAGTCTTCTTATATTAATTAAATATAAGTAAACTCTTACAAATTTGAAAAGAATAATCTTTTAATGTACTGCTAGGTACACGAGAGAGCATAGCTTATATTTTATAGATAAAATGATCATAAATATGAAGAAATAAAATTAACTTGAGTTTTTAAATCAGTCATCTTTATACACACTGAAATGTTAAAATATAGTGTAATACTTTGGGTTTCATTTTTAAATCAACGAAGGTCATATCTTGAGTATTTTGATCTTTTATCTAGTTGAAAACCAGGTATCTTGTTTGTCCCTTTATTTCTCACAGATAAAAAGCATTTTTTTTTTTACTTAATCTCCTGGCTTAATATAATGGGCTTGAGGCTAGCCTGGTACATCTCTATCATCTCTATTCTTGACTTCTGAATATGATTAATCAAAGATGAGTCACATGTCTTCCAATTTGAAGTAAGATGGCATTTTAGATCTACTAGGAACCTGCTACTATATTTAGAATACACATTTTCAGATAAAACATTAGATGACAAATTTGAATATGTAGTTTGTTTTTTAAGTGGTAGATACAGCCAAGAATGAAGTAATTTGGCCACTGTTGGAAGATGATCAAAAGGACTTTTAAGTCTGTGTTTTTTTTAATAAGACAATACTGAAGCTGCAAAAGCAATTGGTGACGGAAGTAGAATGCTCTTTAATAAATGTAAGTCACACTAATTAAATCTGATTCAGACAGGAGATGAATGATATCATTATTCACGGCTCTAGTGAACAACTTCCAAATATGAAGGGTTACATAGGGATTGGAAATAAAGTTATTCAAAGAGACAAACGATGCATTGTTCATTCCAATGGACAATTTGTCCTTTCGAACCATCAAAAATGTCATAATTTTTATTTTTTTCAAAGTGAAATAAAATGTGTATTAAGAGAAATATTATTTATTTTTTGGCTAACCAAGGACTTCCAAAAACTCAAGATTTATAACAGTAAGAGAATATGGTTAGTTACCAAAGAATGCATGAGCTTGTCCTTGACAATCAATATTAAATGTTAATAAAAATAGAATATCGGGGCGCCTGGGTGGCTCAGTTGGTTAAGCGACTGCCTTCGGCTCAGGTCATGATCCTGGAGTCCCTGGATCGAGTCCCGCATTGGGCTCCCTGCTCGGCAGGGAGCCTGCTTCTGCCTCTGACCCTCCCCCCTCTCATGTGCTCTCTCTCTCTCATTCTCTCTGTCTCAAATAAATAAATAAAATCTTTAAAAAAAAAAAATAGAATATCGATTGCCCCTCGATGGAGATTTGCCTGTTTTACATAGAACAATCTTCTTGGAAGAGTTTGTATTGTGTTTCACATTGTTTATCCTGGTGGAGGAATAGCACAGAGAGATTAAAACCAGGATAGGTTTGTTCTGAATTGAACAAGTTAGGAAGAAACACACATTGGCAGTCAAAGACAGTGAACGAATATTTAAAGGATGATGCCAGCTGTCCTGAGAGGAATTATTTATCTACATGTATTTGAAAGTGGAAAGCCTGCAAATATCCTAGGATAACAACCAACCAGGGCAGAGCCGATATCAACATGTAAACATCTCAGCTCATATATTTGAACAGCCACTGTAAATGAGTGAGACTCTGTTGTTACACAGTCATAATCTAAATATAAGCTTTGTTCTTGTCCCTTGGCTAATACTCATTTCTTCCACCTAGGTAGGTCTTTGCAGCTTTCAGCCAGCACCATACACTCCCCTCACATAGAACTAATAACTAAGGCGGGGAGGATCTAAGTGGGAGGAAACTCAGAAAATATCCAATTTTGAAAATAATTGTGAAAAGTGAAAATAATTTATCCCCTTGGTTCTGACTTTATATTTAACCAGATGGGTAAATTTTATTTTATTTTATTTTATTTTTAAAGATTTATTTATTTATTTATTTGACAGAGAGAGATAGCGAGAGCAGGAACACAAGCAGGGGGAGTGGGAGAGCGAGAAGCAGGCTTCCTGCCGAGCAGGGAGCCCGATGTGGGACTCAATCCCAGGACCCTGGGATCATGACCTGAGCCGAAGGCAGACGCTCAACGACTGAGCCACCCAGGCGCCCCCAGATGGGTACATTTTAGAAATAAGATAAAGAAATTAAAAATCTATTATCAAATTGGTATGCTCTTAAACCCTTTCAGTTGAACATATGACACTCAGAATCCAGAAGAAAACATGATTTTGTAGCACACACAGTTGTGTCATCCATAAACATTCAGTTAGGATAATCAGAATGCCAGTCTGTGATCTCTTTCTCCTCCATCCACTTCCCTTCTCCTTGCTTGTCTTCTTCTTCCCTCTCTTTGCTTTTTTTCTTTATCTGAGAACTGCAGACATGACTTCCAACCTTATAATCTCGGCGTCATTGATGAGTATCATAAGGCTCTGCCTAACTTGCTTATTTAATCATAATGGTCCTAAAATCCACATTTGTTATAAAATGAGATTTTTTTTTCTTCCTCTGGAATAGCCAAGCACACGTAAGAAAAAGGAAATTCCATTAATGTAGCTCTATCTGGTCGGTGCAGGTCTGAAAGACTTCAAAACTAATCTCACAGGGTTAAAAAGATGAGATATGAGAGAGAATACCAACTCCCTGACATGTGCTTACTTCTAGTCTCACATGTCCCCCACATTTACTCAAGATGTGGATAAATTTCAGGGTGAGCATGGATGGCTTAATTCACCAAGTCTTAACCCAAAGTAGATTTAATCCTTTAATGCAAATAGAAGACATGAGATAAGAAACCAGACAGAATGGATAGCTTGTCAAAAATATTTAGAAGACATAAAAATAAATGAGGAATCACACAAATATGTATTATCTCTCATCATCATGATGACTGTAGGAAAATTAGATTCTGGCTTCACTGTTTATAAATTGAGTCTAATATTATTTATTCACACCAACAGACTAACATGTTAAAATGTTTCAAGTCTCTAAAAATATTTGGAATTTCTTAAAATTTTTCCAGCTTTTGATATTTCTGAACTCACTGGAATGCAAACAAAATTTGCTTTATTTTTCCCTCTCTTCACTAATGCCTATGTGTTATGTTAAACCTCTTTTCTCAGTTTTGGGATAATGAGGACTCAGGAGTCTCCTGGCTTTTGAATCATATTCATTTATAAATGCAAGTTTGTTTTGGATAATTATCATAATTCTCCGGGGGTTTAAATTTCCAATCTAACCAAAAACTTCAAATTTATGCCTATATCAAGCTTCCTTCTCCCCCTTCCATTGAAGTTCAGTTCATGGCTAGTGAACTCACCATGGTAGAAGAGTTAAAACTCTGGGTTTTTGTGTCTGTTTTGTTGTGTTGTCTACTTCTTCTCTTTAGATATCCTGAATCTTCCTGAACTGAGAGAAGAAAAGAGTGTTTAGAGGAAGAGAGCAAAATTCTTCACACCTAGATTGGATAATTTTCAGACTTTCATTGTCAGTGTGTCCAAGTGTGGCAATCATCCATATTTTCTCTCTTCCAAGGGCTTGTTAATGGATTCTTCAAAACTTCTCTTGTGAGGATGTACACACAGAAATTCCCTAATATTAACTCTCTGGTGGTGTCTTCTAACCCACGTTTAGCTCCTGCCTTCAGGAAATGTTCCTCCAGAGCTTGTTCTCTTCCCTTAGGCAGCTAGCTCTCCTTGGTGAGATCACATTAAGTGATGCCAGTTGTATATCACGACATCTGCTTCACCTGCAAGGAACACATGCATTCATTCCAGAGTGGATTTGTTTTATAGTTTATGGGATTGGATGTGCACTGAACAAGTTGAAAGAATGATCCCCGTAGTTGTGCATCAGGATGGTACTGCCTGCCATGACAAACACTGGGAATGTGGGCAACTTACTGTCCTTGCGGGGAGCTACAGAAAATCTTTCACCTTGAGCATAGAGAGTACTAAGAACAAATAGTTACATTCATGCATAATCTAGAGCATCTTTTCTATGGAATGAGGGAATAGGGTAGCTTTTTAATGGACTTGAAGAGGATTAGACAAGTCCCGCATGTTAGTGTCTAGCTGTATATCTCTTTAAAATATTGGTGTGGTTCTCTAATATTCTTGCTGCATTGGAACTTCAACCAAAACTTTGGGAAAAATTACTGAATACCCCATTCAACACTCATCTATGTTTACAAGTCAATATTACAATTTTGGCATAGTCTAATCTTATTGCATGTGTTATTTTGTGTTTAAATCCACTTTATGAGTTTAAAATTAATTCCTCAAATATTCTGCTACTAATTATGATATTTGCTTCAAGTTTCAAGCTGATGCCCTTTATCAGCTTTAAAAGTTTCTTTTGATTCCTACTTTGATTTTTTTTTTATTTATAAAATGCTGTTGTTTTTTTTAATGTCTTTTCTACATCTATTAAGAGGATCATCTGGATTTTATCCATTGGGTCTATTATCTCAATGTAGTGAAGAACACTTATTCATGTTAAAAAATTTACCATTTTGGAGAGCTGTCAGTTGCAAATCAATAGAAAACAAAACTAACATCAACTTAAACATTTTTTTTCCTTACATAAGAATAAGTTACGACATAGCTAGTAGATAAGGCTGATTCATTTCTTAAACATGTCATCAGGGATCCAAGCTTTCCTCATATTTTCACTGTGCCTTTCTGCCATTCTAGCTTATTGGATTTCATCCTCATGTTTTTTACTGAATTTTCCCAAGGTAGTTGCTAGAACTTCAGACATCATGTCATCATTCAAGAAATGCAGAGATGGAAAAGGGTGTTTTTGAACCCTCTGTCTCCTTTCACTGGGAGAGAAAAATGTTACACTCAAATGGTCTGGCAGATTTTATAATATCTCATTGGTCACAAATAACTATGTCAAATGGCATCCTTGCAAGGGAAGATATGGAAGGGGAATTTAAAGGAGAAATTACTGAGTAAATAAAATTTGTATTAGCAGGCAAGAAGAGAAGAATGGATATTAAATGGGCATAGAAGTTGTCTACAAAACCATCCTTGAAGTTCTAGGTTAAAACCAAATAGGTTATGATGGATTTTTATGTTAATATTGTCTTCTTTTGTGTAGAATCTTTAATTTTTCTTTCAAAAATAAGATTGATTGACCTGTAATTTTCCTTTATTACACATAGTCTTTTTCTGGTTTAAGTATCAAGACCATATCAACCTTATAAAACAATTTTGGGAGTGTTCCTACATTTCTATAGTCTGGAAGATTTTATATATATAGTTGTGGGATTACTTGTTCTTCAAATATTTAGCTGAACCAGCTTCAAGTACACTATATATCAAGCATAAATATAAATGCATCCAAACTTTTATGGGTTTTCCTTTTTTAAAAGCTGTTTACTTGGTGCCCTTAAAATAAAGATAAATTCACTTAACTTTCCATTTTTTTAATATGTTCCAGAATATTTGTTCATCTGCCTTTCAGAAAACTGGCTTTCCACCATGGCTAGATAGGAAGATCCTCAACAAAACAAACATATGGTTGTGTTTTATTTTATTAAAAAAAGGAAAGAAAGAAAACTCTATATTCCTCTCCTTGACAATTCTAGAATAATAGTGACAAACAGTTTACAAGGCTATATAATCACACTCTTTGTACTTTACCACCTTTTTATATCAATTAGCCATGTAAATACAGCTTCAGGAGAAACATGCAGGGATTATACTAAAAGAAGTGCTGAAGCTAAAAACAGCCGATTGAAGACAGAGAAATAAAAAAGGACACCCAGTGATTTGTTTCATCTGATCAGAGTACATCACATATCATAATTCAGCAAGTAAAGGTACTCAAAACACATGCAGCGAGGCCAAAATACCAGAGGCCAACTGCTGTCTCAATGTCATCATGTTCTTTAAACTAAACCATATGTTCTCACCTTTGGCTAACAAAGAACACTCCTTTGCACCTAATTCAAACAGCAATTTTAAGTTGTTCGCAATTACATCTTTAAGAAGGTACATATTTCTTCAATGGGATATGATAAATACTATACTTTTGTACTGAATACTGATTGGGAAGAAAAAATAAAGAGGGCTAGTGCTTTTCTTAGTCATACTTGACATTATATGCGTGCAGAATAACTTCGAGTGATGAAGGGCTCCTATTCTACTTTGCGACTTGGCCTCTGGCAGGCCAATGTATTCTTAGACTGAGTTTTTAGCTTTCTTAACTCTTATGTAATATTTGTCATGACAGATGATTCAACTTTTCCCTAAACATATGGAATTTTCACCTTTGCTTTTTAATTTCCTCAAGACTTAATTTTTTATCTTTCTGTTTGCTGACAATTGCAACTGTATGACGTTAAGACCAAACGCAAGTGGTTTAACCTTTCGGAACAGTCTTCTCCCATGCTTGTGCTCATGCTCCTACTGGGCTTCCATAACCTAAGGCTTTAATTGCTCCTCAGTGTGCATAAATCTGTCTATACGACACCCCCACTACACTTTTAAATAATATAATAGACATCTTTTGATTTGCCTGCCTGTTCCGGACCCACCATCTCCTACCCCTGTTGCTAGCCAGATGGATTCTCTCTCTCAATATTTTGATCGAATTAACACAAAAATTCTGGTTAATTATCCATTAGTGCTGAATTTGGAGAATCTTGATTACAGGGCTGAAGAGTAGATGTGAGGGTTGAAGACGTAGATTTAAGGGTTGCCACTATAGATGACCTCTTTTGGATTTGAGGGTTCAGGGAGATCCTTGCAATCACAATCCATGGGAGTATCTCCCTATTCTGTATTTCAGGGCCTCAGAGTTTTCTAACCTGGGCTTTGGCCTTAGCATCTGGCCTAGACAATCAGTATTATCTGGAATTCTACAACTCTATTCATAGGTGCTTGACCCTCAGTTGGGTTTATTCTCCCATTGCAGGAGATGTTCCTCTTTGGACTCCACCAAAGATGCCCACTGAATGTCACACTTCATCTTTAGTGGTTTCATTTTCCTCCATATTTCATTATTCCTCCGCAAGGTGTCAGTGTAGATTGTTCCCCTGATACCTTTGAAACACCTGAATCAGGGGCGCCTGGGTGGCTCAGTTGGTTAAGCGACTGCCTTCGGCTCAGGTCATGATCCTGGAGTCCCGGGATCGAGTCCCGCATCGGGCTCCCTGCTCGGCAGGGAGTCTGCTTCTCCCTCTGACCCTCCTCCCTCTCATGCTCTCTGTATCTCATTCTCTCTGTCTCAAATAAATAAATAAAATCTTTAAAAAAAAAAAATTTTAAAAAAAAGAAACACCTGAATCACTGCATCAGCAGGGAGGTTCACTGCCCCTGGGGACATTTTCCCAAGGTAATATTTTAGCAAATTCTATGGAATTAGGAAACCTTCTTCCAGGGGCCACTACATGTCACAGAAGATGGATTTTTCCTTTCAAGCTGGAAGTGATCCAGTTTAAAAAAAATGTCTTACGACCTATAAGTATCTATCTGATCACCCTTGCTTCCAGTAGGGTTAATTCAAGTCTTCCAGGAAGCAGACTCCAAGGTGGAATTAGAAATGTAAGAAGTTTATCAGGCAAGTATCTATGAAGGGTCCAAGGAAGAGGGAACAAGAGTGAAAAGGGAGACAGTATGGAGGTTCCTCAAAAAGTTGAAAATAGAGCTACCATATGATCCAGCAATTGCACTACTGGGTATTTACCCCAAAGATACAAATGTAGTGATCCGAAGGGGTACGTGCACCCTGATGTTTATAGCAGCAATGTCCACAATAGCCAAACTGTGGAAAGAGCCAAGATGTCCATCGACAGATGAATGGCTAAAGAATATGTGGTATATATATACAATGGAATATTATGCAGCCATCAAAAGGAATGGGATCTTGCCATTTGCAATGACGTGGATGGAACTGGAGGGCATTATGCTGAGTGAAATAAGTCAATCAGAGAAAGACATGTATCATATGACCTCACTGATATGAGGAATTCTTAATCTCAGGAAACAAACTGGGTTGCTGGAGTCGGGGGGGGGTGGAAGGGATGGGGTGGCTGGGTGATAGGCATTGGGGAGGGTATGTGCTATGGTGAGTGCTGTGAATTGTGCAAGACTGTTGAATCTCAGATCTGTACCTCTGAAACAAATAATACAATATATGTTAAGAAAAAAAAAAAAGAAGATAGCAGGAAGGGAAGAATGAAGGGGGGGAAATCGGAGGGGGAGACAAACCATGAGAGACGATGGACTCTGAAAAACAAACTGAGGGTTCTATAGGGGAGGGGGGTGGGAGGATGGGTTAGCCTGGTAATGGGTATTAAAGAGGGCACATTATGCATGGAGTACTGGGTGTTATGCACAAACAATGAATCATGGAACACTACATCAAAAACTAATGATGTAATGTATGGTGATTAACAACAATAAAAATTTTTTTTTAAAGATTTTATTTATTTATTTGAGAGAGAGAATGAGATAGAGAGAGCATGAGAGGGGGGAGGGTCAGAGGGAGAAGCAGACTCCCTGCCGAGCAGGGAGCCCGATGTGGGACTCGATCCCAGGACTCCAGGATCATGACCTGAGCCGAAGGCAGTCGCTTAACCAACTGAGCCACCCAGGTGCCCAACAATAAAAAATTTTTTAAAAAAGAGTGAAAAGGGAGAACTTAGATCATGATGTAGGCCTGTGAGTTTTGACAGAAGAAAAAGAAAACAGAGGATCAAGTAGTGAGAGCTTCAGACTTCAGTGAATCTGTAAGAAAGTCTTGGGTGGGCTGCTGGGAAACCCCACAGCAAATATTGCACATTTGAGAAATCCTCAGTGGGGCAGAGATGGCCCGAATCTGATACCTCACTGTGCTCAGTCACTGGCAGCTCAATGAGTAATCAGAAAACAAATGCATTGAACAGCCTAGTTCAAGAATTAGACCTTTACCAGCACCTTATATGTATCTTGTGTCCCTTCAAAGCACCATTCTTTTACCTTCACCCACTATTCTGACTTCCAACCCTGTATTTTTTATTAGCTGTTATGGAACTTTATATAGCATCATAAAGTATGTATTCTTCTATGTTGGCTGATTTCATTATGTTTGTGAAGCTCATGTTTGTTGCTGTAAGCTAGTATCATGACAAAAATTGCCATGAAAAATCACGTCAATGACTCGGTGCACATCTGCCCACATTTCTGTTAGGGTTATTCAGTGGAATTGCTGTGTTCTGAAGAGGTTGTATCTTCAACTTCGTAGATAATGTCAAAATGTTTTCTGAAGTGGCTGTGTCAATTGTATTTCCTTGGCAGTAGAGAAGAGAACAGTTCTTCCACATCTTTGATCATTCCATGAGTGTGTAGCAGTGTCTGTGTTTTCAATATTTTTTAGCTGGATATTTTTATGTGACCAAATCTTTCAGGCTCTTCCTTTATATTAATTCAATTTTCCCAGGCTTTATTTTTCTAAAGGAAGCCTTCTATCTAAAAGTCAAATAGTATTTGTCAATATTTTCTTTTAATTCAAACAACTGTTGCTATTTTATTTTGATTTTTAAAATTCTTTCTGCAGTTAGCTGCAGAGGAAAGCTTTAAAATATTCTCCTGCATAGTCGATCAGTTTTACCACATCATTTAGGAAAATACAATTTTTCCCACTTCAAATTGTGTTGCCTCTTTATTAAGTTCTTATGTAGGCTTTATAAGGTTTCAGGACTATTTCCTCTGTTTCCGTGATATGGCTACAGTTCAATGTCACATAATTTTATTTCCTGTAATTTTAATATATTCTTTAATATTTAGTTTCATCATTCAAGTAATATTTATTATATAGCCGCAATTATGTTAAACCTATTTTGGAAAGTGTTTTTAATATTAAATCCTCTAATCCAAGAACATAGCAATATTATCAGTTCTCACATATCCTTCCTTCCTTCCTTCCTTCCTTCCTTCCTTCCTTCCTTCCTTCCTTCCTTCCTTCCTTCCTTCCTTCCTTCCTCTTATTCTGAGACTATAAGTATAGATTGTGTGTGTGTGTGTGTGTGTGTTTTGTTTTGTTTTATCTTTAATGCTTACATTGGATATTTGTTGTTGATCATCTGAATCATCTTGTTGGATGATTTTCTGTTTGTATATAATACTGGATTTCTACTGTCTGCTGTCCTCCACAATTTATTTTATTGAGATTCAAGCTCATCTCCAGATGTTTTCTTGACATATTTTTTTTTAAGATTTTATTTATTTATTTGACAGAAAGAGACACAGTGAGAGAGGGAACACAAGCAGGGGGAGTGGGAGAGGGAGAAGCAGGCTTCCCGCCGAGCAGAGAGCCTGATGTGGGGCTTGATCCCAGGACCCTGGGACCATGACCTGAGCCAAAGGCAGACGCTTAATGACTGAGCCACCCAGGCACCGCTGGCATATGTTTAACATGGGAAAACTAAGTAGGTCATCACACTGTGGTCCTTGATACTACAAAAGTAGTTTAATGGTTCTCCCAAAGGAAGAAAAAAAACATCACTGCAATAAGTTATAATAATAATTAAAATCCACCAAGTGATTATTGTGTACTAGGCCTTGTGCTCACTGCTCTGTATCTATTAACTCATTTACTTTTCAGACACGGGAAGTTACTGTTTGTTACTGGCCCCATTTTACTGGTAACAAAAATGAAGCACAGAGAAGTTAATTAACTGTCCATGGTTCATACACCTGCTAAGTGGGAAGGACAGATTTTAAAGCGAGGTTGACTGGTGTGGTTTGCGTGTTCCTAATCAGTGTACTATGTGTCCTTTCTGTGCTTAAAGTATGCACAAGACAAATATATTTTGTAGCCTTAGAAGACAGAAAAGAATGAATCCCAGTATGATGGAAAGCCTGTCTGGAATAGATTAGGTTTTATTGAAAGGAGCTGATGGATAACAAAATGGTAAATAATAAGAAACATCCTTGAGATGAAAAAACTCAGGCCAGTAGTAAAAGAAAAGATCAGATAGATATCAGAAATACTGTGGGGAGAAGATTGATGTCTATATATATATATAGACATTATTTTATATATATATATGATGTCTATTATATATGTATATATATATATATATATATAATGTCTGTAATAGAGTAGCTAAAATTATAGCCTTTATAACACCTCATCCTTAAATATGAGTGGGAAAAATTATTAGATCTGTCCTCAAATATCAAAATAACCTAATATTAAAATAGTGACCCTAGTGGAGAGAAAGAGATTGAGAATTATTTACATTGAAGGAATTGGCTCACATGATTATAGGAATTGTCAAATCCAAAATCTGTAGGGCAAGCCAGCAGGTTAGAAATTCAGGTAAGAGTTGATAGTACATTCTTTTTTCCCCCAGCTTTATTGAGATATAATTGACATATAACATTATGCAAATCTCTAAGGTGTACAACATGATGATTTGATATAGGTATATATTGCAAAACGATTACCATAATAAGGTTAGTTAACAAATCCATCACCTCATATAATTATCACTTTAGGTTTTTTGTAATGAAAACACTTAAGATTTCCTCTCTAAGCAACTTTCAGGTATAAAATGCAATCTTATTCATCAACTTATACATTAAATCTCCAGAACTTATTCATCTTATAATTGGAATTTTGTAGCCCTTGACCAGCATCTCCTTATTCTGCCTCTACTTTCCCCCACCCCCACCCCTGGCATTTGAACATGATATCAAAATTTAAAAGCACAAGGACGTCCTTAAAATGGAATGGTTCTATATTCAGCTGCATATAAAGTTCACTGCATATGATAATTGGTTGCTTTTCTTCTTTTATCTCTGTTCTACTATGTGCTTGATGTATTCTTAATGTCTTAGAACTAGATCCTCTATATCTAGGTTTTTTTTTTCCAATTTCAACTTATTTTCTAGAGAAGCATTTCAACTCACAACTCGAGCAATATTGACCTATGTTTCATTTGTTTTGGTTAACACAATGTACTTTTTTCTTTACTCCTCCAGTACAATGGCTTGACTTGCAAGTATATAACATGGCTGGCAGAGAGAATACCCAGTGACATCATCCTCAAAGACCCGGAGAGCCATATATTATCTCTTCCCAATTGAAAACACTTTGTCATGCCAGATACGGACTGAGTGTGCTGTGCTTCCCAAGTTTGGTTTTATATTTTCTGAGAGTCAAGTTCATCGGTGGTTAGATTCTGATAGCAGAGCTTCTTGTATTCCCATGTGGCATTGTATAGACATCATAGACTTGCAGTGTGTTCAAATGGACACAACTGACTCATTTGTTTTTGTTCAATGATAAAGACAGTATAAGTAAAGAAACCTTTTCCAAGTGCTTAAATACTAGGAATACACAGCATGAAGTTGTTCTGCTCAGTTTTCTTGCATCTGCAATTTGGTAAGAGAGAAATTAGATAATTAAATATACTAAACTCACTGGATATACATTTTTCTTCATTTAAGACAAGGTAAATTTTGAGATTTCAGAATGAATCCTAGGAATGACACAGTAAACAATCAAAAGCCGAAATTCCTCTTATTGAAAAGAATGGTAGACTGAGCATTTAGAATTTAATAAAACAGGATGTGTATCAACTGACCCTAAGGCCCATTCTAAATGTAAAACATAATAATCTTTGACTTATTGACTATTTCTCTCTGTTATCACTGAGCCAATGATTTTAATTGAGCCACAGGTTGTTTTCACTAATTTAAAAATTTTATGCATAATCTGTGTGTGCATGCTAGTCAAATATATCCAAACAACAAGGACAATATTGTTTACCTCTTTTTTTTTAACATTCTGATGATTTCTTGTGAATGACCAAATACGATTTCATCATTCCCAAATATATGATAGTACTGGAAATTTTTAAAGGAATCACTATAGTGGAAAAAATCTCCCTTGAGGTCTCATCCATGCCTCTTTTTTGCCTGGATTACTTCCTCTTAAATAGATACCTATCATCTATTCTTGCAATTTGGCCACATTCTCTCATGCTGTCTGAGTGATGTTTTTAAGGTAGAAATCTGATCATGTGACATTTTAGCAAAATTCTTTTATGGCTTTTTATGACTTTCAGGATAAAAATTGAAATTTCTAAGACTCTAATACATGTTCAGATTCCTGCCCAAGTCTGTAGCTTTAAATTAGCACACTCTTTCACCTTCATCTCTGAATTTGCAGGAAAACTGGCCTCTACTCCATGCTCTTCCACAGTTCATTTATATTAAACCTTTAAATTTTGGCTCAAATGTCACCCAAGAAAGCTCTTTCTGGCTCATTAGATTAGGTCAGGACCCTCCATTTTGTGCCGTTAATTTTTACCTGCATATCATTTATCAAGTTGTGATTTCATTTTTTTTAAGTTATTGATCAAGATCTAGTCATCTCAGTGAACTGTAGTTCCATGAGGGTAAGGACTCCTCTAAGTCCTGTATCCCAAGCACTAAGCACATTGACTATCACATATAAAGCAGCTAAGAAAAATTAATGGAATCCACGTGCATGAAGAATATGAGATTTGGGGATTCCAAGTGACTCACCCAAGTTTAATAGGTGGTAGGTAGTGGAACCAGGAATTATATCCAGGACTACCTGACTAAATCCCTAAGCTAGTTAATGTGTGATTGCACCTCAAACACTAATTGGTCATGATGTCTTTCTTTTAAAATGCTTTGGCAGAGACATAGTGATTTTTATCTGTGCTCATTAATTTAAACTTTAATGCTAGAATAATCAGTTGTCTAATTGGGGATTCCCAATCTAAGAATGGTCAGTAAGTATTATGCCAGAAACTCAACACACATGAAGCTTCAGCTGTTATATCCACATTAATACTTCATGTTTTACTGGTTAACAGGTAGAACGTTAAAAAAAAAGTTTTTATTGAAAATTAAAAAAAAATTCAAGCTATGTGTTTTGGCTAAAATATTTTATTTTTTTAAAGATTTTATTTATTGATTTGAGAGAGAAAGAAAGCAAAGCAGGCTCCCCACTGGATCCCAGGACCCTGGGATCATGACCTGAGCCAAAGGCAGATGTTTAACCAACTGAGCTACCCAGGGTGCCCAATGGATAAAATAGTTTAAAGGCATTTTCTACTCTTGTATGAACAGGGTATCAAACTCCAGTGAAGCATATAGCTGCAAAATTAGGGTTATATCTCTAAGTTCTTGTACCCACACTATTGATTTATGAGGATTTCTGGATTCCTGATGCAGAGAATAAGGCTAATAAAATATTGCCTAAGTGAACCTTTAGTGTAAGAATGCAGTAAGTGCCTGTAGAAAGACAAAGACTTGTAATTTCATAGAGCTCACAGAACAGGTATTCCGAACTAGTTTGTGTATTAGTCTTTGCATGGGGCAAAATATGGTCTTAAAGGTGCTTTCCTTATAACTTTCTAGCAAGGTTGTACCAATTTCTAACTCTCTAATCTCCAAAGTCTTTGGGGGCTATCTTCCAAATAAAGCTTCAGAGATGTGCACGAGCAAATGGACTCAGATAAATTAGCCTACAGTGTTAAAACCTTTGAGTTAATGGATAATACAGTCAACCAATATAGGTCTTCATAAAGCAAGAATGAATTGGTAAGAGATATTTAGGGTCTGTTAAATTTTATTTTGGAAATCTCTCTGAGAGCATCTTGAATTAGGCATATGTGCACAGAACTAATAACTGAAGAGCTCTATGTTGAAGATTTGGAGAGCCTTAGTAAACAAGGCAGAAGGTACTAGAAATCTCCAGGTAAACTGTTATTAGTAAGAAAAATAATGGTGAGGAAATTCCAATAAGATGGTTATTTTCCCAAAGTTTAAAGACCACATTCCATGTTTATAATGAAAGCACTTTAAAATGTGTAAGGCATTTTCAAAGTACTTAATAAATATTGTCAATGAATAAATGAATGAACCAATTTGGCAACAATTGAGAGAGAAATAATTGATCTTTATTATTAAATAGAAAAGTTGGCTGGAAAGTGTGCGGGTAAGGATTCATTCTGATATTATATTGCTTTGATTATAAAAAGTCTTGATTTTGTGCAGCAACAAACACTTTTTAAAACTTCTCATTTGTATTTAATAGTTTAGTTGCACTGTTATAATATTTCATTTCCTGGTTCAAGTATATTTGTAAGTACTTGTTATATTTTAAATTGAGCAAATGTTCCTCCTCTGCATTTATTGCCCCAAGACAGAGTTCATGTGAGAAATGACATTTCAGTTCAGAAATCTTAAATGAAAACAAAAAATCCATGCATATATTATTACAACAATGAAAAGTCATTAACTTAAATTGTTGTGTATATTTCTTCCTAGATAGGCATTTTTATTTTATTAATATAACTAAATAGAGATATATTTCTGATCTAGATAGTCAAAAATGTAAAGGTCTAAAAAGAAAAAAATACAAAAAGTTCAAGCTGTTATTTTAATTTTCATGTTATTAAAAGAAAAATTTGTATTTAAGCATCCAAATTGCCTCTGGACAGAAAATTACACTTGGGGACGCCTGGGTAGCTCAGTAGGCTGAGCCTCTGACTCTTGATTTCAGCTCAGGTCTTGATCTCAGGGTTTTGAGATTGAGCCCTATTTTGGGCTCCTAGCTCAGCTGGGAGTCTGTTCCTCTCCTTCTCTCTCTGCCCTGTCCCCCACCATTCTCATGCACCTGAGCTCTCTCTCTCAGAAAAATAAATAGATAAATCTTAAAAAAAAAAAAAAGGAAAGAAAAGAAAATTACCTTTTGTGACAGTAGGCAGAGTGTTTATACCATTACCAAAGTAAAGTGGGTTCACAGATCTAGAATACAGGTGAGAAACGTTTCAATTTCTGTCAATTGGTCATGGACCTAAATCAAAGTATTTAATTATTAGTATACTAGCATATCTCAGTACAAGTCAATCCCACCTAAAAGGTTGTTCTGTTGCATGGGTCTCAAAGTTTACATTATTCCGATTAAGCCTAAGATAACAAGTTAAATTTAATATGTTCTGTAAAGTATCGAGGAAATTATGATATTATTTTGCTCAACCCCTAGATTGTATGATTTTAAGGAACTATAATTAACATATATAGCTTAAAGAAGTTTCAATTTTAATTTCAACTGCAGTGTGTCTATAATCAGTACTATTATTATTTGTTCCAGTGTTAATATTTTACTTAGATGTACCCAGCATTGTGCTAGGAGACAGGAGGAAAAAAAGTGAATAAGGAAACAGGAGGAAAAAAAGTGAATAAAAAGAAATATTTGATTTTTTCCCTCAAGGAAATTATACATGCAAGTAAGTACCTTTAGTAAACTGAGTTCTGTGTGACTTTAAATACAAAGCTTATATTATATATATAATATATATATTAAGATTTTATTTATTTATTTGAGAGAGAAAGAGAGAGAGAGGGAGAGGGAGAGAGAGCATGAGTGAGGGAAGGAGAGAGAGAGGGAGAAGCAGACTCCTCACTGAGCAGGGAGCCCAAAGTGGGGCTCGATCCCAGGACCTTGGGATCATGGCCTGAACTGAAGGCAGATGCTTAACCAACTGAGCCACCCAGGCGCCCCCAAAGCTTGTACATTTTAATTTCTCATAATTGGAAAACCACACTCCAATGGGTTGTATAGTTTTAAGCAGCTTGATGTCCAAATTGAATCAATATTTTAATGTCTGATCAAAAACAACACTTAATTTTTAAAATATTGTTGAATAATTTTGGTTCATGAAAGGTTGAAAAATTGTTCTGGTTACCTATTGTTGTGTAGCAAATTACCCCTTAGCTAAATAAATGGAATTATGTTTAGCAGATTGTGTGGGTCAGGGATTCACCCAAGGGAGACCAAATGTGGCTTCATTTGCTCCGTGATTGGGTTTTAACATGGAAGACTGAACTATGTGGGTATGGTTCAAATAGCTGGAGGCAGATTGATTTGGAGGCCTTTTCACGCACATGCTAACTGCTTGGGCTAGAACTCTTTGAAGGTTGGGCTCATCTGGGATTTTCTGCCATAGCACTGATACTTGGTCTTCCTTTATGGGCTTCTTCTCAGCCTCAAGATACTTGGATTTTTTATATTAATGGTCCCAGGCTTAAAAGCAAATGTGCCAGTAAATAAGACAGCCGAATGGCCTTTAACTACCTAGCCTTGGAAGCCACAGAGAATCACCTCAGCCACGCTTTATTGGTTGAAGTTTTACAAGCCAGGTTCAAGGGGAGAGCATATAGATCCCACCTCTAGATAGGAAGGGTGTCAATTTCTTGCCATGATGCAAAACACACACACCTGTTCTATGCTACACTTTCCGAAAATCTCATTTGTGAAATGGATTAGCCCTCCAGGGCTATTTATTTTCACTGTGGTGTGTGTTTGTGCTGTTTGTGCATGAGCTATTTTGTCAAAGTTGAAAAATTTTTACTTTCTCTTGACGTCTTTGACATTTGTGCAGCAAAAATAAACAGCCAGATAAATTAATCTACATCAGTTCACCTGGCATAAAGTTGTTTTGGGAGCTGTCTACAAGGATGGAATAATCGTAGTGGTTATTTGAGTTTAAATATCAGTTTGGGGAGGCACCTGGGTGACTCAGATAGATAGCGTCTGCCTTTGGCTCAGGTCATGATCCCAGCGATCCCTGCATCAGGCTCCCTGCTTAGCAGGGAGCCTGCTTCTCCCTCTCCCCCCCCTGCTCGTGCTCTCTCTTGCTATCTCTGTCACTATCTCTGTCTCTCTCTCTCTCTCAACTAAATAAATAAAATCTTTAAAAAAATAGATATCAGCTTGGACAATAACTTGGAAGAGTTATTCAACTTCTTTGTTCTTCAATTTCCTCACCACTAAATTGGAGAACAAATTAATCCTAAGCACAGGGTTGCTGTGAAAATCAAATGTGACAGTATAAATATAAGCACTTAGTATAGCACCTTGTACTTGAGAAAAATACAATAAAAGAGAATATTTCCTTGGTTCTAACGATATGATTCCCTTAGCAAGAGGAATTCCGGTAGTGAGCATAGACATTGACCTGAATGCCGCCAACTTTGCACATTCTCTCTTCAGATTTCGAAGAAAGATATCCATGCAGACAAGAGCCCACTGAAAAAATCCGTTTTCTCACCCCAAAAGTCAATTCGACTTTTACTTGAAATCAAACGAATTCCAATATCATTGAGAACCACGTCTGGAGTTCTAGAAAGTCTTAGCTATTGGCTCTACTGAAAGTGTGATTTTTACATGTTCGCTTTTCATTTGGCTCTGTGGTTGAGCCTTGCTAAGCCAAACGGGCTTTTAATTTACATTTGGCCTATGTGCATCAGTGGCAAAGCATTTTCTTTATAATAGTTAGAATATTGTGAAGTCTTCGCTCCAAATATTCGGTTGGTCAAAGTTTACAGGGTGAATTTATCAAGTGTAAATCAGCCAGGTTGAGACTGTGCATGCCTGGTGGGCACAGGTGAAAAAGACTCCACAAATAGGCTGGCATGGCTAGCCATAGGGAGCTGTCTTAGGGAACTCGAATTTTTGAAGTCGTGAATCACACCTATAATCACAAAGTGACTTACACTACTCTTTGGCATCATTAAAGTCTTTAATACCATCTGGAAAGGAAAGGAGCAAAAGGTTTCCTAGTAGGTGGCTTATAAAACTCTTAAGATATTTAGTGATTACATGTAATGTTTCAAATATTCAAGGCACTTTTAAAGGAGCTATTTGAAGCACTCCAAATGATTACCTCTCCTAATTCACCAAGCACTTGCAAGATTTGACTTTTAACAAGCAAGACTGGTTTTGATTTATGAAGTGCAAAAAGGCACCTGAAAAAAAAATCTACTTGAAATTTTGCTTCTTTTTAAAAGACTGAAAGACGGTTTTGTAAAAAAATAAAATAAAATAAAAATAAAAAACATAAATTCTCTTGTGCTAATATTTTACATGCCAAGTAGAGCCTGGAGCTCATTTTTACAGCTGTTTTATGAGTCTTTAAAATAGTGATTTATAATGGAAAGAGTGACACAATCTTAATTATAACATGATGTACCAGGTATTATAATGAGCAAAGATATTTTTCTCAAACATGTACAGCATGAAACCTTTGCTGGAAGGCTGGTAGTGTGTTCATTATGATTATAATTCTTAATTATGCCTAGATCCCCACCTACAGAGTTTCTCTTCTTAATAATTGTTATTATCCCTTTACTTTTCTTTTCCTCAGTAATAAAAATGCTGCAGCACAATATTCCTGGAAAAATAAGATTTCTAGTTTCACTACAACATTATAGCAAAATATTATTAGTCAGCACAACATGCAAAATTCAACAATTACACCATGGCAGGTATTTTATGATTTTATTTAACAGTTATGATTTCATCTACCAGTATTAGGCTCTGAGGAAGCAATAGTATACCCTCTCTAAAAACAGACATTGGTCATCTAACAGAGGTTTGCTGCAGGGAGCATAAATGCTCTGAGAAGTCTTAATTTCTGAGACCCTGACGAGTATGGGGAGGGGAGGGCGGCCTGGGAAGGGCCCCTGGTTCTTGAAGTAGAAGTGGATGCCCTTTGGCCAATCTACTTCTCCAGACTCAGGAACAGAAAAAGCAAACTTGTCATATGGTCAATGCTTACAGAGTGTGTGTGCGTGGGTATGTGTGTATGTGTGTGTGTGTTTGTATGCATGTATGTGTGTGCACACACATAAGCATGTGATTTGCACTGGGCTCGAGAGTGCGCAGGTGTCTTAGTAAATAGAACAAAGATTAGTAAGCGGAAATAAATAGTAAATAAAAATTGCTAGTAAATAGGAAAATCTTAGTAAATAAAAAAATATATTGTTAGAGTGAATGATAGTGAAGAGGTTTTAATAGTTATGAATCAGCAGTACAAACTTCCATGGAATATAAATAATTATAAATAATATAGTTAATGTAATAGTAATACACATCCTAATAATGTGATCCTTTGTTTTTTTAGTTTAAGAAGATACTGTATCCCCTTGCCTATAATTCCGAAACTAGAAATAATTCTAGGGAACATTTTGGTGTGACGGTGGTATTTGTTCATCTATCTGTGGTATTTGTTATTCTACAGAGTAAATCACTGAACGGCAACATTATTTGTAAGTAATAGTATAATTCCCTTTGTGTATCACCCAGAAATATAAAATATGGTGGCACTTAATATTAATAAAGCAAACATTTAACAAAACAGAGGAATGCTTTTATATGCAAAACTCCATCAGAAGCTTATTCAGGAAAATGGTAACAAATCTCACAGATATTTTATTACTCAGTTTGGAGAGCAACGCTAATTGACAATGATTCTAATGCTTTTTTTTTTCTTTTAAGATTTTTATTTATTCATGAGAGACAGAGAGAGAGAGAGAGGCAGAGGCAGAGGGAGAAACAGGCTTCCCGCTGAGCAGGGAGCCCGATGCGGGACTCGATCCCAGGACCCTGGGATCAGGACCTGAGCCAAAGACGCTTAACCATCTGAGCCACTCAGGTGCCCAGACAATGATTCTAATGCTTTAGGTCATTTTGTAGACCATATCTAAGTTCCCTACCCACATTATTTATTTATTTATTTATTTATTTATTTATTTATTTATTTATTTAAAGATTTTATTTATTTGCAAGAGAGAATGAGAAACAGAGAGCATGAGAGGGAGGAGGGTCAGAGGGAGAAGCAGACTCCCCGCCGAGCAGGGAGCCCGATGTGGGACTCGATCCCGGGACTCCAGGATCATGACCTGAGCCGAAGGCAGTCGCTTAACCGACTGAGCCACCCAGGCGCCCCCCTACCCACATTATTTAAATGTAGCTCAAAGCAATTATAATGGGTTGCATAATAAAAATATAAAAATATTTGTATAATGCATCTTATTGTTAAAGCTACCAGCAAAACAATGGTTATATTATGGGTAGTTTGGACAAAACTGGTTTGTAAGGGGAATGCCCCCTAATTTAGTCATGCCTAGAGAAATGTGGGCAAATCAAATAGTTTTCCTGAACAATTTGTAATTCAGAGTAGATTTTTAATTACTGATTAGGATCAGGGAATTACAAAGACTAGTTCAAATCATAGGAAAATTTAGAAGGAAAAAATGTCACCAACTTATTATAAACAGTGTGTGGTTAGTTATGGTTTGTATTTTTCCATGGCCTTCCTACCCACTGGTCTTCTGCACTTTCCTTGTGAACACTTATATTGTGGTGCCCTTTTGTTATTTTTAAGCAATGCACTGTAAATGTCTAATATGCACCCGTATTGGTGAGAGACAATGAGGATACAAAAATGAAAGAAAAACTAGGCTACATCTCTGACATCAAGAGCTCAGAATATACTGGCATTTCTCTTGAAACATGCTGCAACAACAGCAAGAAAAAACTTAATCATTAGTAAAATTAAAAAAAAATGATCAATAAACTTCCACCTATGAAATGTTAACTAGAATGATTAATACCATGGCAGTTTTGTGCCCTTGTCTTGTGACTGAGGACAGCGATTTATTTTTGTCTCTCACGTCCTATGGGTTGGGTGGATTCAGATGGGTGGATTCTCCCTTCCAAGGGCATGCTGTCATGTGGCTGATGTCATAGGGTAGCCGGAGCTGGGGTGAAATGTTCGGGATGGCACCCTCACCTGTGGGCTTTGGCTGGGAGGTTAGCTGGAACTATTGACCAGAGTGTACACGTAGTTTCTCCACATCACCTAGACTTCTCACGCTGTGGCGGCTAAATTCTAAGAGCTGCTATTCCAACAGCTTCCAGTCTCTTAGAGCCTAGACTGACACAGTTTTCCCTCTCTTATATTCTCTTAGGGAGCTTCTCAGATTCAAGAGGGGACGTGGACCCCTTTCTCTCCATGGGAGGAAAGTGAAAAGACTTGTGACCATTTCTAATCTGCCACAGCCTGCATCACACATTTTCTGTCAGAAATTGAGATGCTCCCTTTCACTGCTCTTCCAGCCACCCCTGTTCCACGCAGGCTCCGACTAGTTTTGCTCAGGCACAGCCTGATAGTATCTCGCTGTATATCTCTCCTTTCCTGCCCTGGGCATTTCTGGCACTATTTTGTGGAAGGCCCTTGGCAACCCAGTCAACATAAACCCATGTGTAACATGGACGTGTAGGAGAGTTAACACAGCAGCAAAATTCCTGTCAATGGGGGAGGGGAGTCAATAGACAAATGTTTCCCCCTTTCTTCTCCCCACACAGATGGTTCTGAGATACACATCAGAGTGTCGTGTGGGCTTGAACAACTTGTTGCTCCCAATGGTAGTGATAACGACCATGATGTGCTTATATACAAGCCAGAAATAAACAGTGAGTTCATGTACTGAAATAAGTGAGAGAGCAAGATACTGTAGGCTAAATTGTGTCTCCCCAAATTTTGTAAATTGAAACTCTTGCCCCCAGCATGACTATATTTGAAGTAAGGAAGTAATTAATGTTAAAAAAAAGTCACAAGGTTAGTATCCTGATCCTGTATGGTTCAAGTCCTTATAAAAAGAGACACCAGAGAACTCACTTTGTCTCTCCTTCCCCTGACATGTGAGGACACGGTGAAAAGGGAGCTATCTACAAGCCAGGAAGAGGCTCTCATCAGAAACCAAATCAACTGGCACCTTGATCCTGGACTTCCTAGCCCCCCTGTGAGAAAGTCAATCTGTTGTTCAAGCCACCCAGTCTATGGTATTTTGTTACAGCACTCTGAGCAGACTAAGATATGTGAGTAGCAAACAGTCTTGTTTAAATAAATGGTTTGAATACATTCATCTTTAAATTAAAATGACCTATCTCCTATTCTATAAAGATAACTTTGTGAACTCTCTATAGGTTTGTGGGATGCACTGATACATTTCTAAAGCTGTTATCTTTAGGAAATGGAGGATTTCAGTGGGACATAGGGACTTGATAATAAGTCACAATGTTTTGCAGAAATACAAACAACACTTTAAATATTTCTGTCACTGGCACCTGGGTGGCTCAGTCAGTTAAGCGTCTGACTCTTGATTTCGGCTCAGGTCATGATCTCAGGGTCGTGAGATCGAGTCCCGTGTCGGGCTCCCCACAGGGCATGGAGTCTGCTTAAGATTCTCTCTCTTCCTTTCCTTTTGCCCTCCCCCCTCTCTAAAAAAAAATTAATTACTTTAACTAAAAAAAAACAAACAAAAAACCCAAAAAACAACTGACTTGCATACAAGTGTTCACCTATTGTCCCCAGAGGAGTATACTATTTGGTTTTCATTCCCAACCATGACTGATGTATCTATCGGACAGCTGCACTGATATCATGATTCTCAGCCTCTGATAAGGTGTTCTTTTCTTTTTCTTTTTCTTTTTTTTTTTTTGAGAGAGAGAGAGCTCTTGGGGGAAAGGTCAGAGGGAGAGGGAGAATCTTAAGCAGGCTCCATGTCCAGCATGGGGCTTGATCTCATGGCCCTGAGATCATGACCTGAGCTGAGATCAAGTCAGATGCTTAACTGACTGAGCCACCCAGGTGCCCCTCTTATAAGGTGTTCTAACATTTAATCATAAGACAAGATGAAATGAGTAAAATGACGAGCTCATTGCAACTATTCTTTAAAGTAAACATTACTCCTTCAGTCACTGAGAAAACACTTACTTGAATAGGTTCTTTCTGAGTATTTTACAGCACACTTTTGTTCTTAAAGCTTTTATACAGTCATGAAAAAAATATGTCCCTCAAATCCTAAGTAGAGTCACTATAGTAGTGCTTTACTGTGAAGTTTAATTATTTTCCAGTAGCATGTATGGCATAAATTGCTGGCCATTATGAGATGACAAAAGTTTACACAGTGAGGAAAAATGTAGGATATCCCACAATTTCAATTTCTTCCTTCCCACCTGAGGAATCCAACACTCATACTTTGGTCCAGAAGTATGACCAATGTCATAGTACTAGTTAGTGAGAGAGGCGACTCAGGCATTTAAGGATTAAGACCAACAGTATTTACACTACATCATTTATTTCTTCTCCTTCCACTGGCTGGATTTGGATTTGGACTGTGTGTGTGTGTGTGTGTGTGTGTGTGAAATAACCATTGACAGAAGCAGCTCTATGTGGAATTCTCCTCATGGCTTTTCCTTAGCTTTGATCTACTTAATTTTACCTCTTGGTTGCCAGAATATCATATCAGGAAGAGTATGTACTACCATTTTCTTACATTATATTAAAATCCTTCTTTCTAGATTTTTGTGCCCTGTTTTTGCAAGGAAAAATACATGAGAACAGGTACTACCACTACTTGAATAAAACACAGTTTAATATCCTCTATAGTTAATATCTATCTTGATATCTATTAAAAAGATAAAGTTTTTATATTTATTCAGTAGTTATAAGAGAAAGCAATTTTCTAAGTTAATTTGAATCTTGGAAAAATTAAATTTATGTATAAAAACAGTGAATTTGTAAAATTGTTTTTGCAACTATATTATTTCTCTATCAAGAGTCCTTCTCTGAAAGATTTAGAAAACTATGATTTTTTCAAAAGAATCCAGTATACCATATTCTAAATGTAATAAATGTTTTGATGGTGGCTTGGTGGTGATGTTAGGCACAAGAGTGAAGTTCTGTTGAACTCCTTAGTGTTAACTCAGGTTTCCTGAAGGTGTCTCAACGTTTTCACTTCTCCATTGGCTTTAGGAGACTTCAGTCAGGAAACTCTCAACACATCAGTGTACCCTCACCTGTCTCAGACATGCCAACCTAAACCCCAAACCATCTCCTTTAATTTTTATATTTTAAATTAAAAGACATTTTAGCGTATTATTAATTTACACCCAACCCTAAAAGTTGGAATGGGGGGGGGAATGTTTTAGATACTATCAACACTTCTTCTACCAATCAACTATTTCATTCATCATCAATTTTAATAGTTTATATTTTATTTCAGATTCCAGGTTAAGGCTGGGCTAAAAATAGCACCACCACCATCAAAACCCAAGAAAACAGACCAGAAAAATGAATAAGCCAAATTAATCTCGATACAGGGATTGGTTGAAAATCTTTGAAAGAAGATGTATAAAGATCTTTAATAAGGCCTTAACAACAGAACTATTAGATATACTTTTTTTGTTCATATGTCACTTATATTTATCCAGCATTTTTCAAGGAAAAAAATCCTAAAATAATCCTTATAATGAACCATAAAATAATAAGACCTTTAAGATACTTTAATTTATACTTACTAGTTCTTTCAAATTAAAAAAAAGTTCAGTGTTTATTGAAAGAGATTGCAGATTATGGCTTATCATGCAATTACTAATTTGCACGTTAAGACTTCACATTTTAAATCTTCAATCTCCCAAGATTGGTAACTAACAACTGATAGTAATATTTAATGTACATTTAGATTGCCTGAGAGATGTTTAACTATGCTTCTTCTCAAGGTCCTCAGCTCCTTGTTTATCTTTGTGTCTGAAGCAAGTCCTATTTTCCTTTTATTCAGTTGGGATCTAACATAACCTAACAATCTCTGGGGAGATAGGACAGAATCAAGGCTATCAAGAAGTTGTAAAAGCCATTGGGGAAACAGACACTATTGGGAAGAGAGTAAATATTTATACAAGAAAATAAATAAGAACCAATATAACATAGTAGCCTACCTTAAAGTTGTGTCTATCTCATCCTAAGTGGGTAGGGTTTTCAGATCCTGGTTGAGAAGTTTCCAAAATGGTCCTTGAACAGACCACAGAACATTTCAAACCATATTATCTCCTTGGTGAGATAATGGTAGTGAAAAACATCTATTTGTAGTAAAAAATACATTTCAAGCTGAAAATCAGAAATTTTCTTTCCATAGACTTTGGAAGATCATTTGTTCATTGATCTATTCAACAACAATACCATTATAAAGCATTTTAAAATGTATTTTTAGTATTGGATTTTCATATCTAATAATTATATGATAAAATAACACATAGATAAATTTTATCATAAATAATTTTATGTGAAAAGAATTACTGAATTATTTTCAAGGTTTCATTTATTGATTCATTTGTTGACTGATACCATCAAAATTAAAATGTTAAACATATAACCCTAAGCAGTTCTACCAAAATATGCTTACTTCCTATTTTACATCTACATAAGCATTGAATGAATTATCTTGACATTCTTGTGCTTGGACCACTTTAGTTAAAATATTTCAGTTGTGCTCCCAATTTCAGTTACCACTAAATTTCCTGCCAAATCCTGAGACTCAAAATAATTTTGAGTAGCACTTTATTTATGAGCTAGTTCCACTTTTCTATTTCCAGTCTCATCTTCTTCCTCCCCACTTTCTCTCCCAGCAAAAGACTTAATTCTCACAACTATTTTTGTTTCCAGGCTGTTTCCAACTTTGGGCTGCTTATTCCCCACTAATGCACAGAATTAAACTGCTCAGTTCACAATGTAAGAGATTTTCCAAGATATGTCAAAAGGAAAGAAGCTACAAATGCTTCAGAAGTATCTCTACTCCTTTTTCTCTTGGTAATTGCTATCAGGCATGTGACTTATGTCTATAGCTTACTTATATTTTCACATCTCAAAATATACTGAGTTCATACAAATTATATGTAAGAATGAGAATTGACGGGTCGATGACTCCACAGGTGGCCTGATGACAGTGGTTCAAGTCTTCATTATACAATAACTCTCTGTACTTAATTTGGGAAGATAGGGGCTAAAATAAGTCAATGGGTCATCCTCCTGCTTGCAACAGCATGGAACGGATAGCAAATTCTATTCTTCAAACATGTGCCTTCTGACTTGGGAAAGGATTAAACTTACATTTCTCCCTCAATGTCAAATCTATGTGTTTATTTTAGGAGGAAAGTATTTTCCTGCCACTGAGTTTCACCCCAGAATCCCTTTGCAAAATGATTGGATCAAGATGATCATTCTTGGGAAATAGAGCAGAATCCATAGCTGGCATATTTGGGGTTTGGTTTACATCCAAGTTTCAATAACTGGCTCTTAAGGTAAGTCCTGCACTCATTTGTTCAGAGGCTTGATCTTTTTGATGGCTAAGGGCAAAGTGTTACGCATAGCTGGCTAATAACTCCGTGTGGAGGTGGTTCTAACTCGAGCTGGCACTAAGTGGCAGGAAGGAAGGGATTCCAGAATTTAAAGGTGTTTTATTCATGGAGAACAGTTATAAAAAGAACCCAATTTTCTGTACTTTCAAAGTGATCTCCCTTAACCGACTCTGTAGTAAAGGGTCTAGCAGGTGGTGGTAAATTGACAAAATTATGTTTAATGAATGAGACTGACTCTAGCACATGTGTTATATCACTGTTATTAACTCCACGTAGCATCATTGCAAGGGATGGAAAATATGTGTTAGGGTTTTGATGTTGAATTTCACTGTATATTTTTACACCTTTCCCTTAACATACGCCTCTTTGCCTCTTTCCCCATTTCTAAGCCTGAAATGGGTTTCTTACAGAGATCCTGTTTCTTAACCAGTGACAAAAGTGGTTCTAATCAAAATCTAATCTAAAATCAAATGACTGAATCCTATGCCAACTGATGGACAAAAGGCAAACAGATTTTTCAGAATAGAGAGGCCAGCCATATTCCTCTTATACTTACACTTTTTTTTTTTGAGTGACTAGTCAGTGCTAGACAGCGATAAGTATTTTAAATGAATTAACTTATTTTATCTACTAGTTACTCAGTGAGGTCACTACTATAAATTTATAGCTGAAGAACTCGGAGCTTAGAGATGTTAAGTAATTTCTCTCAAGTTATAATGCTGTTAAGTTTAGGAGTGAGGTTCTGACGCCAAAACCTATAATTTATGCTACAGAACGTGTTGACTTTTTTAAGGTCTTATCACTTACTTAAGGAGATGACACAGATATTCTTTATTTTGACCATCTGCTCTGTACTTAGTAGAATGTGTAGTTCAATTTCATTGTGCAAGATATTCCAAGTGAGCTCTGTTTTGCTCTCTCAATGCTTATTTCTGCATTCAGAAGTATCTCCACATTAAAATACTAATATTTTTTGAAATTCTTTTTGAAAAGATAATTACACATTTCAGTTCCTTGACAAGGGCATTGGCAGAGTAAATGTTATTTAATTTGGAGGACATCCAAATTGATTTTTCCTTTTATGTATTGTATTTTTTATTTTAAATAAGAAAACTCTGCCTACACGTAGATCCCCCAAATTTTCTCTTGCATTTTAATACAAGTTTTATAACTTTACAGGTTACATTTAAATTCATGATCTGTTTTGAGTTAGTTTTGTATAGCGTGGAAGGTTTAGGTCAAGTTTCATTTTATTTATTTTATTTTTTGTTTGGCCTATAGATATCCAGTTGCTCCAGACCCATCTCTTCAACAAGTTATCCTTCCTTCATTGAATTTCTTTTGCACTTTTATAAAAAATCAGTTAGGCATATTTGGGCAGGTCTGTTTCTGGGTCCTTTATTCTGTTCCACTGATCTGTGCATCTTTTCATTCAGGAATATTACATAGTTTTGATTACCTGAAATCAGGTAGATTGATTCTTGCTACTTTAAATTTTCTTTTTTAAATATCATTTTAGCTATTCTAATTTCTTTGCCTTCCCATACAAAATTTAGAACAATGTTGTCTATGCCTGCAAAAATATCTTTCTGGGACTTTGATTAGAACTGTATTAAACAGTATTGCAATTTGGGGAGAATTTACATCTTTACTGTGTTGAATATTCCAGTTTATTAGCACCATAGATTTCTCCATTTATTCAAATATTTCTTGAATTCTTTTATAAGATCTTACAGTTTTCAATGCATATGTTTTGTGTGGATTTTATTTGATTTACAATTTAGTACTGTTATTATTAATGGTTTACATTTTTAATGTCACTATCCATGCTAATATATAGAAATACAATTGATTTGCATATGTTTGTTTATCTTGTATTCTGTGACCTTGCTGATCTCCACTTACTAGTTCTAGTGGAGTTATGTTTTGTTTGGTAGATTCTATGTAGACAATCATGTCATCAGCAAATAAGGACAACTTTATCTCATTTTGTCTGACTTGTATGACTTCTATTTTGTTTTTTTTGTTTGTTTGTTTGTTTTTCTCATTGCCCTGGCTAGAACTTCTGGTGCTATATTCAATAAGAGTTGTAAGAGCAGACACCCTTGTGTTATGCCTGCTCATAGAAGTATTTAGTCTTCACTATTAAATGTAATATTAACTGTAGGTTTTTTTAATACATGTTTTTTATCAAGTTGAGAAAGTAGCTTTCTCTTCCTATTTTTATGAGTTTTAATCATGAATGGACATTGAGTTCTGTTGAATGCTTTTTCTGCCTCAATTGGTATGATCATTTTTTCCCCCTCATTCTGTTAATATGGTGGATTACATTGATTGATTTTTGAATAGTGAACCAACTTTGCATCACATTAATAAATTCCACTTGGTCATGGAGTATAATTATTTTTAAATATTGCTAAAATCAATTTTGGAAAGGATTTTTGCATGTTTATTCATGACAGTTATCAATATTTAGATTTTGTATTGTTTTGGTTTTCTGTCTTTGTCTGGCTCTAGTATCAGGATAAAACTAGCTTCATGAGGGGCACCTGGGTGGCTCAGTGGTTAAGTGTCTGCCTTTGGCTCGGGTCATGATCTCAGGGTCCTGGGATCGAGCCCTGCATCGGGCTCCCTGCTCGGCAGGGAGCCTGCTTCACCCTCTCCCACTCCCCCTGCTTGTGTTCCCTCTCCTGCTGTGTCTCTCTCTGTCAAATAAATTTTTAAAAAGTCTTAAAAGAAAACTAGCTTCATGAAACGAATTTAATAATATTGAAAGAGTTTAAACACATGTTGGGGGAAGTATTGAAATGGATGAAAGGTGGTCAAGTTGAAAGCTGCAAAATCATGGAAAAATAATAATTGCTGGCAGAAATCTGTATTATCACTAGCATGCAATAATTTCAGCCAAAAAGACAAGCTGATACAAATATACACATACATACGTATATCTCTCCCAAGGCCTTGAAAACTGTCTTGTAGTTCATTTCCATGGAATTGTTTTGGTAGGCTGTGACTTGACTTGAATACAGAATTAGGTGAATTTTTACCAATTTTTCGAGGCCTGTATCAATCAAGGTTGTATCAGAAAACAGACCTTCTTGGAATGATATAGATTATGAGATTTTTTAAAAAAATAAGAATTTGTCCTTATGCAATTGTGGAGCTACTTAAACAGCATATACATAACCATTGCTTCTATGTCACATGCTAGTCCTTGTCCAGGATCCAGAGATTTGGAAGGAGCTGAGGGGTTTGCAGGCCCAGCTGCTGCCCCATGACAACAGATGACCCAGAGGATCCAGTGACAGGAGTGTGAGTAACAACAGCATTTGGAGCAAAGAAAATAGAAGAATTGTTAAGGGAGAACCTGTATATTATTTTTAAAAACTTAGTTTGTGAGGACCAAGATCCAAATAGAATTTATACATAGCAAGCCATTATATATATATATATACCAAAGATACATATATATATGTATATATACACACAATTATGAAAATAACAATATCCCATCAATGTATGGTGTCAAATTTTTGAATTTTTGCATCTGAGAGGTGAGAAATGGTATATCAAGGTACAGTTTTAATTTGAGTTTATCATAATGTGAGTTCACTTGAACATCTCTTAATATTTTTGAGCCTTTTTTCATTTCTTTTTCTAAGAAAAAGGCCTCAATTTTTTTTTTTTAATTTGCCTGTCATTCATTATCCTGAAAATTTATCTGTGTCCCACAGAAGGAAATATACTTTGGTCAAAAGTGCTTATTTGTGTTTCATATCACAAAGTCTTTTTGGAGAATATACCTCACATGCCATATATGTTTAACGTGATTACCTCTCAATATATCAATTTCTGTCTACTTTTCCAAACACTTATAGATGTCTTTCCCTCAGTCATTCAGAGGAAACTATACTGCCTCGAGGAGATGTAGGGTTGTTATGATGACAATAATAAGAGAACTATCACTGTTCAATTTTTTATTACTTCTGAAAGAAACATATGAGAAGAAAGGGCAAAATGGAAGCAGAATAAAAATCTGTCCTGTAACGTGGAGCTGGAAATAGAAGAGAGGAAGAATGTGACAATGCCATGCTAACTGCCCACTGCGAGCGCAGCTGACAGATGATCTTATAGGAGGTGGGGGTCATGAAGAGAGGAAGTTCAGTCTGAGGAGAATGCTGGTGTCTCTCTTGCCCAGTGGTAAGCAGCTTTGTGACAGCCTAGTCAACACCTGGGTAGTGCAGTCGGTACCGACAGATCATTCACCTTCTTTCAAGGAAACCTAAAAGCTCCACGTTAGTTATTTGATGTGGAGTATGTGGAGTATGGACCTCACATTATCACCTGTAGGTTGTCCACAGAACGGTGTATGTTAATGCTGCACACCAGCTAGTGTAGAGATGTTTGGGTTTTTTTGTTTTTTGCTTTTCCAATGTTTAAAAGATACCCTAGATACACAAAATGGGATGTAGGAAACCTCAACCCTCTCTGTGAGCCTGGCTGGCACAGAGATCCCTGTGCTAACAAGAGCCTTGTCCTTGCGGTTTAATGCTTGGAAGTTGCCACGTATCGGAGAAATTCTTCATAATTTTATCTTTAAACCTGTGATTTGTAAATAAGTCTAATAGACAATGAAACTTGCACAGGAGGGCTTAGAGCCTCCACCCACACACCGTCCTGCTTCTTTTTACCTCTCCAGGGTGGGTTCTTTTCATACAAATTAGAGGAAGAACTTGCAGCCCTTCTAAAAAGCCTATTGACAAGCTTTCTCAATTCAGTCTTTTACTATCTCTCCTTAAGTGTTCTACCTCACCCACAGATTCTATGAATGAAGTACATGCTGGAGAAAATCACATCTGGGACTCTGTTTCCCAAGGAATACCATCTATGATCCCTCAAACTACAAAAAGTATTTTTAAGTATATCAGCATGGCCTCAGCATATGAATGGTAGTGCTGTTTGGACGGTGATCCAATGGTTAGAAGCACATTAATAAATCAAGCATCTATTTTGGGAGATTTTCTACAAATAAGTCATACAAATAGGACCCTATCCTAAGCCGTTGTCAATAGCAGAGTGAGAAACAGAAACAGTCACATTTTATTTATCATTCACATTGTTTTTTCTTGAGCAAAGATTTATTAGGCACCTAAAATAGACGAGGTCTTAGGTTTTGAGGATAGAGCAGTAAACACAAATAAAAAGTCTCCTCTACCACACACACCCCAGGGAGCTTATATTTGAGTGAGGAGATAAATGGGAAATATATTTATGCAAGTTTTACCTAAGAAATACTCTAAAACACACATTCTTTTGTTAGTGTATCTTCAAGTGTAATCTGCAGACAACTTACTCTCAAGTTATCTTCAGTGTTCACGAAGTGATCCATACCCTGAAGCTACTGATTTAGCCTTTCTGAGAGGGCCGTGGAAATATGTATTTTGCAAGTCCCCTGGCATTCTGAAACACAATATTTGAGATTCTCTGGCCTAGACATTGTAGAGAAAAAACACTAAGACTAGATAATGGTGTTGGAAAAACAGGTACAACTAATGATGACTTGCACAAAGTCTTAATACAAATTGATTTTCTTTCTAATTTAATTTTAAAGTATAGTAATCGACACCCTTTCTACATAAAATCTTAAAAAAAAAGAGACTGTATCAGATCAGAGAATAATTTGCTTTGGACTTGCAACAATTTTAATCTCTGGAATATTTCTGAAAGCGATTAAAACCTCCCGGGAGAAAACATTTTCCACAGGAAAAGCCTTGTGGAACTTACTATTTGCAACACTATTAAGAAAAGTGTTCAGAAATATATTATGGATAGCCACATAGAATTATGTAACACATTGGATTCATTAACATAAACAGAAAAATGTCCTTAAATGACTGCCTTAACTAAATCTGTTAGCTTAAATAAAATAGGAAAAAAATAGCAAAACTCAATACCAAATTGAATAAATTATGTTGGGGAGCCAATTTGGATGGAATGAATTTAATTTATGAAATATAGTTTTATCAGTAATTCATCATGAGCTTCAGAGACTTAAAAAAATAAGCTAACAGATCAGCTAAAAGATTTAATCCTTTTTCTTACAAAGTATGGAGATAACACATGATAAAAGTCATTTATAATATAAACACTGTCATCATTCTTTCTGGCTTAAATTAATTATAGCGGCAAAGCAAAAAATGAACACATTAGCATGCCACTTTTGAGAATTTAGCAAAGAACCATTTATTTTGGTGTTATAAGAAGATAAACTGACTTAGATGAAAGGAAATTTCATCTCACATTTTTCAAAATAAATGTATCCATTTTTTAATCAAGGAGAATCATGTGATAACAGGCTAACTACAATGTACTCTATCCATGAAAATATGCAACATTCTTTCTTCCGAGGACCTCAGAATAATCTGGGTGGGTCTAATAAAACCCAGGCAACTGGTTTTATGAAGAATTGGATATGCTTTGTCTTTTAATTAAAAATCCTTCTGAGTTACTTTTCATGGGAACCTGCATTTATTGGGAGGAGTCTAAGGGTGTCAAACATAGACATATGTGTATGTTTTGAAATTTCATGATGAGGAAAATTACCAAGGGATAGTAATGACCTGATCAGATTGTGTGGGGCAGTAATAGAGATGCTTTTGTGAGAGCCTAATCCCAATTTAATGACCCATTTAAAAAATCATTTGCAGGACTCTAAGGAAAGCATTTCCTTTTCCCACGTTTTATCATTCCAATGTCACATCAGTGGTTTTGACTTCCTTTCCACGTCATATCAAATCCCCTTGATGTCAAATTTAAGACCCACTCCCTTCTTTTTGATAAGATTAGGTTCTATATCACTATCAACCCACCTTCTTTTTTCTCACTATCAAATACCATTCTTCCTTCCATCCTGCATTCTATTCTCTTTAGAGTACCAGTCAAGTCCAGCTCAAGTTTTCTTCTTAGCAATTTTTCAGAAGTTTTCTCTCATATGTTGGGTGAATATGTATTACTGTATAGGTCAGGTCAGTATTTCACATATTGCAAGCAACTAAGAGAGTAGTAATCATGTTTAAATAATTCTAAAATTGAAATAAAATGGGTGAAAAAATGCAAATCACTAGCAAATACATATGTAGTAAATATATATGTAGATATGTATATATTTACTTAAATTTCATTTTGAACAACTTTCAAACTTAGAAAAATTGCATGAACAGTAAAATTGATCATAAACAGGTGTATATTAAATTGATACACACACACTGATATCATGCACCCATTCTCTTGGGAACAATGACAATAGATTTAAAAGCTAATATATTACTGGAAATGATCTTCTAGATTTCTAAATTGACTCTCTAAGAAATTCACTTCAAAGAAAGTTTTATTTTCTATCTTTTTGGTAATAGCTTTCCCAACCAAAAAAAGTCATATACTATGTGTTGTCATAAATTTTATATGAAAAACATTCCAGCTGCCTGTGACCAATAAATAACATTTTAATTATGCAAATGCAATTTATGTAATAAAGACATATTCATGTCTTTTCTTTATTCTCCCTACACAGCGTCCATGTATATTATGATCAAGTATATAAACACTACAATTCTTAGTTAACTGTTCACCGATCATTTCTGCCAAAATTAAGACCAATTTAAATATTCAAATTAAAATAAAAATACATGACATGCTAACCTATATTTTAGAATGTATTTGTGAAGGTTTAAAAACTAGCAAGACTATGATGCTCAGGATTAATGCAACGTGCACATAAATTTAAAAGCAAATATCATATTTATCGATTTTAATGATTCGTTTAAGCTTTTATAGTGAATAAAGAATTCTTAGATGCTGATACTGGTAAGACAATCTGTGTCAATACTGCATGAACACTTTTTTAAAGGAAGTTTGATCTTTTCACAAGGAACCAATAAATTTTCAGGTTAAAAAGTACATTCTGTGCATCAGTTAACATTGCAAGATTGTGTCTTATGCTTTGAAATTAATACTACCATTTTATAATGTGGATTTTATTAACAGAGTAGATATTAAATCTCAGAACTAAAGTGAAGTTATTTCAATCAAAATTTAGTTATTTTTTTAAAAAAAATTAAAGCATTTGAGAAAATATATGACAACCTCACAGCAAATCTAAGTGCAGATGCCTCTCCAAGCACAAGAGCCTGGCCAACAACCATCTACATTGCAGCCCCTTGATGAGGGCTGTGGTAGTTTGCCCATTAAAGCATCAACTTCTGCCTCCACTGAAGCTCTAAAATTGCATTTTATTCCCTATAGAATGTAAAATATTGGGTATAAAATCCCAATCCCATAACATATTAGAAGACAGTAGTTGCCCAGAAGTCTAGCTCCTTGGAATGGAGTCACCTGGGAATATGTAGCCAGGATGAGAATCTGAGGGGTGCCCAGGCGTGTATTCTAATGCACATCTTTTTCAGGACGATCGCCTCTAGTTTTCATGTAGTCTACACAAAGATCTGGTGGCTCAGAAACTCCAGATGAGACTATTTTACCATTTTGATCTATAGCCAATAGAGTTATTCCTCAGAGATTCCAGAGTCTTTTCCTGTTAGCAAGACTATCACTCACCACTGGTCCCGTGATGCACTACACAGCTCTAGGACGTATCATTCAAATAGTCTCTATGGGCGATGTCCCCAGAATTGTGTAGTAAACAGATTGCTCTGAAGGGTGACCCTAGTGACCCTCTCTATTCTCTTAAAAGACTGATTATTCCTGAAATTAGCAGGGCTGTCCCTGGGAATATTTCCTGTACAAGGACATTAGAGTGTTCTTTGTGTTCTCTTTATTTTTTTAACTGGCAAAATCCAAAACTTGTAATTACCAAGTATTACTTGCTGATTATAATAAGTCAAGGAATACAAAATACCACAAGTAAAAGTTTCATCACGTCATTCTTGCACTTCAAGTTCATGCTCCCGAGGTAATGGTTCTAAATGATTCTGGCCATTTGATATGCATCAAGCTTAGATCGTGCAGTTTGTTACTACACATGTTTATTATATATTTTGACCAGCAATTAGGTCATATTACACATTCTAATTTGACATTTGCTCTTTACTTTTTTCCTTCCAAAATAAAGTATATCCTGGGCATTTTCCCAAGTCATTATGGAATATTGATCTGCTTTAGTTTTTTGAAATTGCTGCCATCTGTTAATATCCAGATTGAGAAGAGGTAGGGAAAACAGGAAGTTGGAAACTGAGAGTGGGAGTGTGAATTTGTACAGTTACATGGGACAATCATTCATCAATGTTTAGCAAAGCTGAAAATGCCTAGAATTTGGATTGTGGAGGTGTACTACAGGGAAATTTCTGTATATACTCACCAGGACACACCTTCAAAATAAGACCTATCATGTAAACTGCAGTAGTTAAAATGAATAAACCTTATTAATGGCTGTATATATTGCTAATAGGTAGAAGATAGAAAGCAATGTTGGTTGAAAATTCAAACTGCATAATTAATTTTATAAAATTAAAACATGTAAATAAGAAAGAATTAAGTGCTACTGATTGTTCAGGGATGTACACACACACAGAGAAGAAAATGTAAAACCATGGCTGCTAAGTAGCTAAGTGGTCCTCAAATTTGAGTTAGCAAATAAAATTTATGTCAAATCAAAAAGAAAGAAAATTAAAAAGTTTTAAGTAGATACATATTGAAACCAACAGCAGAATGCATATTTATAAAGCTACTCTTCAATTTATATTGATGAATAATCAGAGCTTCAGAAATGGAAGTTGAACATTTTTATTTAATTTATACGAGCAAGGGAGGCTAGGTTTCTTTTAGAGAAGGATGAAAATAATAGTTTTCTTCATTTATTGTCAAATGTAACATATTGAAAGATAAATGTAACCTATAGAATTATAAAATTATAAAACAATACACAGCACCAAGAAATGAATCTCTCACCCACACGTGTACTGCTTTTTTCTCTGTACATAAATAAAGGAATTAATTCAACACAGGGTTCTTTGCCAAAAATTACATAAGCAGAGAAAAAGAAAATCTTAAATGGCTTGTATCCAAACAACAAATGAAATATACTTGAAGCATTTGAGAAGCCATTTTAAAATTATGTATTTATTTATTTCCCTTATTTATGTTTGCTTTTTAAAATATTGAACATTTAAGCATGTGTAATATTGAATATGCACAACTGTGTTTTAGATAATGGCACACATTTGTTTCATGTAAAATTCTACCTTTTTTCTGTCTTTTTTTTTGGGAAAGAACCAAAAGAACTAATTCAATTATATATATAATATTCATGCAATATACATACTACACATATCCATCTTGTACTAATCATGGTAATCACAGGTAAAAATCCCTTCTTTTTAGCAAGGATTGAATGTTACTCTTTGGAAGGATTAAAGAAGAACGAGTTCTGGGGTAGCGTTTATGAACATTTAGTTTGATTTTTAAATCTGTTATTAATATCACTGCTAGATTAAATGCTAGACATAATCTTGTAGCAGGAATCTAGGAGTGCCCTCCTGTGGGAGAAGGTAAAGAAAGGAGCATTTCAACAACCTAAATTAGAAGCTTTGCTAAGTGAATGTGCCTTTTGCTATTGAAATTCATAGGAAACAAGTTCAAGGTGTTTGGCTTTTCTTTTTTCCATGATGCTAGTGTAACTCCCATCTACCAATCACTTAGCTCCCAAGTATGCCACTGGGGGACATGTGATAGAATGCTGTTGATAAACATCCAGGAAATAAAATACCATACATATCTGCTCAAGAAGTAAAGCATGAAGGCTGTCTTCCAAAATATTTGTAAACTCTACTTAAGTCACAGCATATACCAGAGTTAAAAGTCAAAGAGTAAGTGTAATTTTTCTTTGGCAGTTCTAACACAGCTGTGACATATTTAAAAAGTCATCTTTAGCTGAATGGAAACCAGGTGATACTATTTAGCTGATTAAGGAAAAAAGACATGAAAACAGTAACAGATTGGAGAACATACATTAAAATTTGGAACCTGAGAGTCTTCCAATGAGAATAACATCGGTGCACTTTCGGCTCTTTCTAAATCACAGTTCATTGCTCAATTCAAATTGCCAGTTTTAGATTCATAGATAAGCAAGCTTCTCCCACCAGTGAAAACTTTTAAATTAGACTTTCAATCTAGGCACCTCTTGTGAATGGAAAAGAAGGAAGTTTTAATAACAATGAAGCCAATGTACTCACACACACACACTTTTTGGTAGTGGTTCTTTGCCAATCATGTTCTTTTTAAATTAATCCCATCTTTGGGGTGCCTGGGTGGCTCAGTCAAGCATCTGACTCTTGATTTCGGCTCAGGTCATGACCTCGGGGTCATGATATTGAGCCCCACATTGGGCTCCACACTGAGCATGGAGCCTGCTTTGGATTTTCTCTCTCCCTCTCCCTCTGCCCCTCCCCCCTCATGTGCGCTCTCTCTCTTTCAAAATAAATAAATAAAATAATTAAAAAAAAATTCCATCCTCTTCACCATTTGTGTCCCTAACTATAGGTTCTATATGTCTCATTGAAAATTACCATGTCATTAAATATTGTTTAATTCTAATGTAACAGAGACCGGGAATGGAAACAGGTGTGGGAAGGTATGTAAAAGTGGGTTTTGTGTGCAGGGACTGAGGAATCAAAACTTGAAAGAGAACAAGACATCCCCAGTGTGATGGCAGAGCTTCACTCAACCACTTGCCGAATCATGGAAAAAATCACCCAAGAGTGAGTTTTTCTCACCATTTGCTCCTAAAGGCTCTAGTAAGACCTGTGCCGGAGACATACTGAATCAGAAACTCTGGGGATGGGACTCAGGAATATATATTTTAGGAAGACCTCCATGTGCTGTTGGCATGGGCTCAAGTTCGAAATGACTGCTTCGAGGAAACTCTTTTTGTAAAGGCAGTCAGAGAGTGATTTGCGTGCATGTATCCAGAATATTCTAGATATCCATCCATCTCATCCTCATCCATATCATACCTCAATTGCTTTGGAAAGTTTTCTAGAAAACTTATTCCCAATAGCATTTGTTTTATCACCGAGTATTTTCCAAGCTCTCATGCTTTCCATCCTCTGATAGCTAGTCTCATCTTTTCCATCCTTCTTCAGCAGTCTCATGTTTCCGTCTCTCCAATCTCTTCATCGGGCTCATGGTTAACCAGTAATTATAGATCGTTCAGGAAGGCACAATTATTCGAGTAAACTTATCATTAACCATCTCCTTTTAGATATCTCCTGAAACAGCAGAACAAAAATCCATTACATTAAGTGATCAATTTTGGCCAGTTTTTGATGTGATTATTTAATATTTCCTATATGCTAAACCACTAAAATAAGGTAAGAACATAAAAGGAAGTGTAAATGTTGGAAACTAAGTAAAAATTTTTTTTTATTATTTATAGATGATATAACTTTTTTACTAGAAAAAGCCCAACTGATGAAATATCAACCATAACAAAATGCACAATGGTTACTACATCAAAAACTAATGATGTATTGTATGGTGACTAACATACATAATAAAATAAAATTAAATTAAATTTAAAAAAAATCTGTAGTCTAACTATATATCCCAAACAAGCAATTAAAAACATAAATGGGGAAAATCCTATTTATAATATCCAAAAATGTTAAAATAAAATACCTAAGAATAAACTTATCAAATGTTATTTAAGTAAATAAAGATCCAAAACACAGTAAAATAACATTAAAAGATATGAAAATAATCTAAGAAAAATAGGATATCCTTGTATGGAACATTTTAATATTGTAAAGGTGACAATTCGCCTCCAAAATATTCAATATATTTCAAATGTTAGAATCAACGCTCTAAAGAGTTGTTTTTTGAAACTTAGCAAGATGACTGATTCTGAATCTCAGAAGACATAAGAATATATCCAGTGGTGGGGGGATGGGTTAGCCTGGTGATGGGTATTAAAGAGGGCACGTATTGAATGGAGCACTGGGTGTTACACGCAAACAATGAATCATGGAACACTACCTCAAAAACTAATTATGTAATGTATGGTGATTAAAATAACATAATAAAATAAAATTTAAAAAAAGAATATATCCAGGGGAATCATTACCAAGGATAGTAATGAGAATGTCCTGGCCCCATGACACTGGCTGTCAATCTTGGCTGCACATTTGAATCATCTGGTGAACTTTAAAAAATACGGGTGTTGGGCTCCCTTCCCTTCGATTTAATTGGTTTGGGATAGGTATGCCCTGGGCATTGGGATTTTTAAAGTCCTCCCAGGTGATTCCAGTGACCCCAGCCATTCAATGCATTGCTTTCAAGTCCTCAGATATTGGGGAGCAGAGAAATGCCATCCTCACTGTGGCATTTTCAACTTCCTTACCCACAGAATATGGGAGCATAAGAAGATTGTTATTTTATGCCATTAAGTTTGGGGTAGTTTATTAAACTAGAATAGATAACTGGAGCAGAATGCTTTAAATCCTATCCTCATGGATTTAAAGAAGGTCAGGATTGCAGCTATCTGGCAAATTAAAGAGACCATGCACCTCTATAGGAGTGAATAACACTTCCAGCAAGATCTAGGTGTCCTAGACACCAGTGTGGATCCAATGGGAGGTATTTGGCTCTAAGCTATTATAAAATAAACCTCATATACAGTAACAGTTCCCTCTAAGGGAAGGTCATACGTGCATGAAACACACTGGGGGCAAAGTGTTAAGTGTATAAACCAAGGTGGAGAGTCATCAGTGACCAGGCAGTAGCATTCGCCATGCTAGACAATTGCTGTTAGAAATGCCTAGTAGAGATTTTCTCTGGCAGAACCACTCAACATTGAGTGGTTGAGATATCTACTGCACTCAGAGCAACGAAGCCAGATTGCAAGTGTGCCTGTGCAGTGAGAATTTCCCCTTCCTCCTCCTCGCCCCTCATCTATGTTGAAGTAGGTTGCACAGGAATCTGCACCATTTGGCAGACTGGAAAAATATAAAATTGAATTAGAGGTAGAGACGTGTTAATACCTGGATTTGCTTCTTTAATACTTAGATTACATTCTTTACTACCTTAACATAAAAAGAACTGTTACCAATAAACAATACAGAAGAGAAGAAATCAATAGAAAAATTGGCAAATAAAATGAATATGCTTGTCTTGATCAATTTGGGCAGCTTAAACAGAATACCATACACTGGGTGGCTTCAACAACAGTTATTTCTCACAGTTCTGGAGGCTCAAGTCCAAGATCAGCATGCTGGTCAGTCTTGATGAAGGCTCTCTTCCTGAATGATCAGATGGCTCTTTCGGTTGTATCCTTACATGGTGGAGAGCAGTGAGAAGGAGCAGCAAGCTCTCTTGTCTCTTCTTATAAGGATGCTAAAGCCTGTTCATGAGGGTTCAGTCCTCATGACCTAATTACCTCTCAATGCTCTGACCTCCTACTACCATCACATTGGGGGTTAGGATTTCAACATATGAAATCGGGGGGGCGTGCATAAGTCTTCAGTCGATAACAATCCTAGTCACGTGAAAGAAATAAATTAGTGTTGAACTGCACTTACTTTTTGGTAGCATATTTATACTAAGAAGTATAAGAAAATCTGTTGCAGATGTCCCGAAAGTGTGTGCATGCCTTGAAGGTTCACCGTATTTGATTTCTAGAGAAACGCCTTAGTTATATAAGGTGACCCTAAAAGGTAATTATGAAGAAAATGGGACCAATTATTTTGGGTGTTGCTTTTGTTTCATATTATTTACAAGTTGAAACAGTTCTTAAAGCCTGTTTCAAATAAATGAAAATTGTTGTAATCTATTCTGCAAAACAATTTTTACTCAATTAAAATCATTTATTCATTTTTGAGTAAAATGTCAAAGGTTGTATTTAAATGGGTACTATCAACACAAAGGATGCAGGATATAACCCTGGTCTCTGAAAATGTGAATGATCTCTTTGGGAATAAGATGTTAATTACTAAAAATTAGAGAGAGTTTTTTCTTAAGGTGTTTGAACATTTTCACTCGTTTTATAACAAAATACACAAATATACAGTATAGGTATGCTTCGAGGGTTTGGACAAGGTTCTGTAAATTTCCCCTGCTGAATTAGAAAACACTCTATGGAACCACAGAACCATGAGATTAGTTTTAGGTGTATCTTGGCAGTAGCTGTTCCTGTATATTAAGCTATGTAATTCTGCCTGAGCCATGGGGAGCAAATGTGAAGAAGTTTTCCCCATACATCGTCTACCTCCTCAGGCATGGAACTTCTCCTTGCCTTTACCATGACTTCCTCTCGGATGTTTGTTTAAACTTTTCGCCCACACCATCAATTTACCTCTTAGTAAACTGCGTGATGGTGGGCAAAAATAAATAAATAATAAAAGTATTGGAGCTTTTCCAAGTGCAGGGTTGCATGGGAAATGGCACGTTTCTTCACAATTCAAGTGGAGAAAGAACTTCCCGCAAATTTTCTGTGATTCAAAGGCAAGGATCAGAGACATGAGGAGCAGTGCAAGTAACATAGAAGGAACTGCTGTGTTCAAATCCAGAGATATAATTGAGAAGTCATCATCAACATACATTTCCGTGGTTTTTGCAGACATTAGGGGAGCATTTGGAAAGAAGCAATCCTCCTTAGCATCACCTTACAGTCAACGAGGACTGTAATTTTTAGGACTCCCCTTGGGCAATGAAAGACTTGAGAGTTTGAGAATTTATAGATACTTTAATGGCTCAAATACAAAGAAGAAATCAATAATGTCAAGAAGGACACAATGCATAGAATGGATCCGCTGGCTGGTCTATCACGTTTATCAGGTTTCCATCTGGTTGGTGGTAGTGTAGATGGATCACAGTCTGAGGTAGAATCATTTAATCTCATGTGAACATAATCTAATTTTCTCAAGCACCATCCCTGATCAGCTTCCAGATTAGTCAGTAGCAAAGATAATTATTTTTTACAGTGTTTTCTAAGAACTGGGTTGGGATTACAGAGGGAGAAGGGGAGAACCATTTAGAGAAAATATATTGCCTTACCAAAATGGGGTAGCACTCTCAAAATGGAAGGATAACTATCTAATTTTCTAGGGATAGAACACTGACACTGAGTCAAGAATAAGCACTGCAGAGCATGAGAGGGTACATTACTTTTTATCTACTCCATATATAAAATTGATTGATTCTGTCTAAGCCACATTATCTACCTCAGCTAGAATTTTTTTTTTTTTTTTTTTTGCCGGGAACACCTTGCCCTTTGTGGGATAAATTCATCCCACAAAGTAATTATTTAGTATCTTCCAATTGTAAGGATCTTTAGACAATACAAAAATAAAACAGAGCCAAGTTTGTCTTTAGAAAAATATGTGGTGAGAAAAGTAGCTAAGGCATTTGGCATATAAATAGAAAAGGTTATGGTCTATAGGGATGTCCACACTATACCAAGTACTGAAGAATTTCAGATAACCAAGTGTTCTTTCCTAATTGGGGTGAGGAGATTTATCACAGAAGAAATTATAGCATTTAGCATTTGAGATATGACCTGAAGAGTAGAATTGGAACATTTGGTGATAAGAGGAAGAACATTCCATATTAAAAAAAAACATGGACATTCATGGTGTTTAGTCAGAAACATTTAAATCCGAACTCCCTCTCCTCCTCAGAATGGCAGATTCATAATTTCTAGGGCTTGACATAGGGACACGTGTTTTCAAAAGCTTCACATGTAAATCTAAGATAAACCCGAGGTTAACAATTGTGACTCCAAAATAAATATGGCAGTGGGTATTTGGAGACTGATGCCAGGGAAAAGTGAACCAATTTGTCTGAATGTAGTTTATGTCGTGATTTTGGTGCCATAGGCTTCCTCAAAATAACCTGCTTAGTTATAAACACAAGGGCTACCACCAAATGTGCAGTCTCTTGAAAGTCTGGCTCCTGATTGTCATTGAAGGTATTTGAATGTTGGGAAGAAAAGATTATGAACCTAGGAACCGAGGATACCTTGCAAGGACGACATGAAGAAAAGGCAAGGAGAGTTAGGAACCTATTTTTATAATAATGTTGGGTCATCTGTTATGAGCGTATAAGATTAGGAGGGACAGAAAGAGAAATGCGATTATTTGAATGTTTGAACATAGATCTGATAGGACCTAACTATCTACTATCTATCTATCTATTTATCTATCTATCTACCTATCTATCTATCATCTGTCTATCATCTGTCTATCTAGGACCTAAATTTAATGGTTAGATTTAGACAGCAAGAAAAATAAAAGGTAAAAGGCAGATGTTCTTTTGAGAATAGAATACAGTTAATAATACCGGAAAAAGCAATGTGAGCGGAAATAAGAAAAATTCAATTTTCAAGTGTTGTTAGAAAAATCTAATGAAGCTTTTGGATACCTAGAGTTTGTCTATGAAGAAATAAAAAAGTATTATGTGAATAATTTACTTATTTTCACATTTATGATACATCAGGTTTACTGTATAAATTATTCTGGCACATTTAGGTAATTGGAATGAGAAATATAGTAATGGGTAGTTGGCTTGCAGATGAATACAAATTTTTAAAAATTGGCAGAGAGTTGAACTTCTGACTCGAAAGTTGACTTAATTTTTTTCTCTGTGGTCATTCTTAATTTCATAAACCAAAAAGTTCCCACAAGTCTGTGGGTTTCTAGTTTTTCAGATGGTTTTTGCAGACATTAGGGGAAAAAATGTGATTGAAGAAAATGTGCCAAAACCAACTATATATCTTGCAAAAAATATGAATGGATTTAGCAATTTAAACACAGAAATGTAAGGAATGATGAATAAGATTTGAACACTTATATGTAAAGTGATAAGTGGTTCTTTTCTCCATCTTGTCTGGTGAAAAATATATCTATAAACCTAAACAACAACTGAAAATAATATTAAAATTAGGTATTTATTTAATATGCATAATGGCAAATAGGTAATTTTAGTTTTTCTTTAGAGGCATAGTAATTGAGAAGAAAATTTATTATTATTTATGGCAAAATTACAAAAAATGAATTTTTTTGAAAGGGAAGTAAATTAAACCTTTATTTTATTTATTTTTACTTATTTTTCTCCAGCTTTATTGAGGAACAATTGACAAAATTATATACATTTAAAGTATATAACGTGATGATTTGATATATGTATACTTTGTGAAGTGATTACCACAATCAGGATAATTAACACATTCATCACTTCACATAGTTTTCCCTTTTATTTCTTTTTTTTTTTTCTTTTAGGTCACTGGAATAAATGAGCCATCATGCACTATTAGGTGGGAATTTAAACTGGTACAGCCACTGAGGAAAACAGTATGGAGGTTCCCCAAAAAATTAAAATAGAAATACCACATGATCCAATAATGACACTACTGGGTATTTAATCCCCCCAAAAGGAAACACCCCAATTTTCATAACAGCAATGTCCCAATAGCCAAACTGTGGAAGGAGCTGAGATGTCCTTCAACAGATGAATGGATAAAGAAGATGTGGTTACATAAACAATGGAATATTACTCAGTCATCAGAAAGGATGGATACCTACCATTTACATCGACATGGATGGAACTGGAGGGTATTATGCTAAGTGAAATAAGTCAATCAGAGAAAGATAATTATCATATGGTTTCACTCATATGTGCAACATAAGGAATAGTGCAGAGGACAATAGGGGAAAGGAGGGAAAACTGAAGGGGAAAAAGCAAGAGAGGGAGACAAACCATATGAGACTCTTGACTCCAGGAAAGAAACTGAGGGTTGTGGAAAGGGAAGTGGGTGGGGGGACAGGGTACCTGGGTGATGGGCATTAAGGAGGGCACGTGATGTGATGAGCACTGGGTGTTATACACAACTAATGAATCACTGAACATTATACCAAAAACTCATGATGTACCATACGTTGGCTAATTGAATTTAAATAAAACAAATAAATAAACAAAACAAAAAGATATACACACCCCTATGTTCACGGTAGCATTATTTACAGTAGCCAATATATAGAAGCAGCCAAAGGGTCCATCAGTAGACAAATGGATAAAGGAGATGTGCTATATATATATATGCACAATGGAATATTACATATACATCTATAAAGAAGGATGAGATTGCGCTATTTGTGACAATATGGATGGATGTAGAGGTTATTTTGTTAAGTGAAATTAGACAGAGAAAGACAAATACCATATGATTTCACTCATATGTGGAATCTAAAAAACAAAACAAATGAAAAAACAACAAAAAGCAGAATCAGACCTATAAATACAGAAAACAAACTGATGGTTGCCAGAGGAGAGGGGATGAGGAAATAAGCTAAATGCATGAAGAGAAGTGGGAGATACAGGCTTCCAGTTATGGAATGAATAAGTCATGAGAATAAAAGGCAGAGCATAGGGAGATATAGTCAATGATATAATAACAGATAATGAATTGTTTAGTTTTAGTTTTTCATTAGAGGCATAGTCATTGAGAAGAAAATTAATAATTGTTATTTATTTTATTTTTTTTTTTTTTAAAGATTTTATTTATTTATTTGACAGAGAAAGACACAGCGAGAGAGGGAACACAAACGGGGAGTGGGAGAGGGAGAAGCAGACTCCCTGCCGAGCAGGGAGCCCGATGCGGGACTCGATCCCGGGACTCCAGGATCATGACCTGAGCTGAAGGCAGTCGCTTAACCAACTGAGCCACCCAGGCGCCCAATAATTGTTATTTATGACAAAATTAATGAATTGCAGGATTTTCACTTCTATGTTAGTCTGCTCTGGATTTAGGGGGAGCTTTTGATTTAATTATTTAGCATAAAATAATTCCTGACATATTAGTAGTACCTGTTACATATTATTTTCCCTTTACTTTAAGATACCCGGCTAAATCTAGATACTGAAAGCTACTAAGTTGGAATGTAAAATAAACTTTCCGCAAAGTTTATAATGTAAAATTCTAATAAACGTGTATTGGGAGAGGAAAGAGTAACTGCACTCTCTACAAGAATTGATTGACCACCAACAATTTTAAATTTCAAACAGCAAATTACAGGATAAAAGTTTATAAACTGTTTCATCTCTTGAGGAAAAATATTGTGCAATAAGAATAATCAAAGTGATTTAATCTGATAATTATTTATAGCTCCCTTGAATATTTTAGAGAAAATTACACTTGTCAAACTCATAATATATTGAAAAATAGGATGCTACTATATTTTCCAAGTATTTTATTGACTAATAAAAAGATATATCTTTAAATTACACATCTTTTGAAACTAAGCTTATATTTAAGAAAGATAATTTGTGAAGAAATGTGATATGTACATATGTGTGTGCATATGATAAATGGTGTATGTTCATATATATGTATGTACATACATACACAGAGCTGTGAAAGTCAAAGCAGATAATAAGAGTGTTTCAAATAAATAATGAAAAATGTAAAATGTTGTGGCACATTTCTCCCCTTTTCTCTAATGCAAAACAAATATCCCAGTATTGAAAAATCTAGGGACATAAATCCAATTAAAAAAAAAATAAGATCAGATTATTTTAACTTAAAAAATGGAGCATTTCCCTACTATATTTGTTCCCATATGTGGTTTTTCTTTTTTGTTTCTTAAAGATTTTATTTATTTATTTGACAGAGAGACACAGCAAGAGAGGGAACACAAGCAGAGGGAGTGGGAGAGGGAGAAGCAGGCTTCCCGTGGAGCAGGGAGCCCGATGCGGGGCTCGATCCCAGGACCCTGGGAACATGACCTGAACCGAAGGCAGACGCTTAACAACTGAGCCACCCAGGCGCCCCTGTGGCTTTTCTTATTATTCTTATTATTCTCTTCCTGGCTACTTATTGCATTTCAAAAATTAAATGTTTTTTCTGGAATCTCTGTTTTTAGAAATAAGCTATATAATATTTTAAAAATCAATAATTTATCTTTTTTTGAAGATATTTTCCTTAAGGTCAAAACGCGTATCACAGCATAACAATCTTTTTATTGCTGAACGAATAAATTTGCATACATCAGTGTCTCATCATTGTTGTCTGTCATTCTATGACATGACACATTATCAAATATAATTCCTTGATTTCTTTTGTATTATTGCTTTCCTAGCATGAATATACGGAATATAATAATTCTTAGTTTTGAAAATCAAATCATAAGGCATACATTCTCTGAACATCATTGATTTAGGAGATCACCTACATTTATTCAACAAACATGTTATTTTGAAGCAATTTTGACTATAGTTTGTATTGATTGAAATGTTTTTTGGAACTAGCTAAGATTCATAAAACAAAATAATCTTGCAAATAGTAATTAGGTTTGTCTTATATTCTAATATATATATATTAGACAAAAATTAATGAATTGCAGGATTTTCATACCATATATATATATATATATATGGTATCCTATGATAGCACTGTGCTCACACTGTTGAGGTCATCACATCATTGGAGTCATTCTGTTCAACCAACGTAGTGTTTTTGAGTAATTGTACTCAACCAACCAGTACCAGCAGCCTCCAACCCTATGACCACATTAAGGAGAGTGGTATGATCATTCTAACATCAGTTCCTGGACAAAATCTTCTGAGTGGACAAAAAAATTGTCAACCAAAGACACTCAGCTTTGTCTCGGGTCCCTCACTCCTTCTCTCCCACCTGTCCCTCCCCATATAAAGGAACATGGGCATCAGGTTTATTCCCTTTGCGCCACCAACAGAGACAAACCACACATTATTTTCTGTACGTCAAAAGGCAGAAACATGCCAGACTCCCTGTAACAACCATTCTAGAACTTCTTTCTCTGCTGTATTTGAATTCTATCAAGAAAGAGTATCTGTTCTGGGCACCTGGGTGGCTCAGTTGGTTAAGCGACTGCCTTCGGCTCAGGTCATGATCCTGGAGTCCCGGGATCGAGTCCCGCATCGGGCTCCCTGCTCAGCAGGGGGTCTGCTTCTCCCCCTGCCCTCTTCCCTCTCGTGCTCTCTCTCTCTCATTCTCTCTCTCAAATAAATAAATAAAATCTTTAAAAAAAAAAAAGAAAGAAAGAGTATCTGTTCTACTTCTAAAGACTACTGAAACTAGTATATCATCCTGGTTTTCTTTGTCAGTGCCTTCCATTTATGTATCCCACCACAGCATCTCCCACACTTTGCGTCTGTTCCAGCCCCAAACTCTTCTCCTTTCTCTACATGTTTTCCTCAGCCCTCCAGAAGTCTGACTCTGTAAAAAAATAAACTCATGTAGCCCTAAATACCATACTACAGTTTTAAAAATTGTATTTTTTTGTACAGCAGGATTTTTTTAGGTTCATAGCAAAATTGAGGAGAAGGTACAGTGATTGTCCATATTCCCCCCACTCCCCGCCTCCCCCATGATCAACATCTGCCACCACAGTGGTACATTTTTTTATAATTGGTAAATTTACACTGACCTATCACAATCACTCAAAGACCAAAGTTTACATTAATATTTACACTTGGTTGTACATTTTATGGATTTGAACAATGTATAATGACATGTATCCACCAACACAGTATCATATAGGGTATTTCATCGTCCTAAAAACTCCCTTTGCTCTGCCTATACATCCCACCCTCTTCCAAACCCCTGGCAACCACCAATTGTTTTTGTTTCCATAGTTTTGCCTTTTCCAGAGTATCATATTATTGGAATCATACAGTATGTAGCCTTCTCAGGTTGACTTCTTTCATTTAGTAATATGCAGTTATATTTCCTCCATGTCTTTTTTATGGCTGATAACTTATTTATTTTTAGTACTAACTAATATTCCATTGTCTGGATTCACCATAGTTTATCCATACAGCTACTGAAGGACATCTTGGTTGCTTCCAAGTTTTGCAATTGTGAATAAAATGGCTATAAACATCTGTGCATAGGTTTTTGTGTGGGCATAAGTTTTCAATTTCTTTAGGTAAATACCAAAAAGCAATCACACCAAGCTTTTTATCCACTTCCAAATAAATGATTTTCCTTGTTTGAGTCTCCGAAAATAAAATTGAATATTCTCTCTCTGGGGTACCAATAACATAGTGTCTGTAATCCCAATTATACAACCAATTATGACTTATTGTAATCATTGAAAATCTGCCAATCTAGATCGCAAGTGGGATTGCTAGAGAAAGGGATATTGATAGTTAAAATGTTTCACAAGTATTTCTGAATGGCTCTCCTGGAAAAGTTAAACCATCTATTCCCTTATTACCATTCCACTTGAATACACCTTTTTCCTTACTCTTAACAACAATGGAAAATTCCTCCTGTTTTAATGCTTGGTGGTCTCATTCTTGAAAAATAACTCACAATGTGAAATCCTTGGATTATTAGCAATATTAGTGATTTATAAACGTGTATTGGTTATTTCTCTTATTCCTTTGTAATTTACTGGTCCATGTTGCCTACCGATTTTACTGGAGTATTTGCATTTTACTTAATAATTTATAAAGGCATTTATGCATATTAAAGATGCCACCATTTTATCTGTACATATTGCAAATCCCTTCCCTTCTTGACTTTTACCTTCTTACTTGATTTAATATGCTTTAACAGCAGAAATTTTTAAACATTTCAATCTGTTAAACTACAATCCTTTCTCAGCTTGGTGTTTATATCATTATTAAGCAAAGCCTGCTAGTTTGCATATGGTTTCAGTTTTTATGTTTAGATCTTTAATCCAATTGTAATTGATTTTTTGTAAAAATTGTGAAACAGGGATATAACTTCCATGTCATTTCCTCCCAACCCAAGTGGACAGCTAATTCTCACCACCCCATTTATTGAACAATCCATGCTTTCTTTATTTTTGAAATGCTATTTGGACCATTTATTAATTCTGATACAGTTGTATTTTTCTGAAGTCTTAATTGGCTTATTTGGGGCTGTCATTAGTCATGTCTGTCATGGCACCACATTGTGTCAGTTGTTGTCATTAAATCTCATAAAATCCCCTCAGCAGATACAGTTTTAATAAGTATTTGAAACCCATCTCCATATAAGCCACTAAATCAGGGAGTAAATTACATATAACTACCACGCACTAAGGATTGTGTAGACCTTACAAAGTCTTTGCCTCATGGATTTTACACACATATGATAGGCTCTCATATCCTACATTACTTTCAAAAATCACATTAACGCTTCTCTTTTACAGTTTTATAGTCTTTTTTACTGGCTTCCCCAAATTCCTTCCATAAGAAGAGAATCCTTCCAGTTAAAAGCAAAGTATCATCTATTGCTTTTATCTTTAGTTAGTATCTCATGACCCAAGAGGAAAGCAAACCCTTCTGCTTAGCAAAAAGATGTGGCAACAGGATCAGCCACTAGAGGAAGTAAGTGCTTTGCATTGTCATGCAGCAACACAGGGACTGACTTAGGAAAGTCACTGTCAAGTTTCCCTTCTGCCTAGTAGAATGTCCAGTAGCTCTAGAAAATGGACTTTGAATTTATAACTTGGTAACTGATTGTGTAGAATTACACACTTTAAAATCACATTTGAAGGCAGTTATTCAAAAGTTCCCCACAGTATGTAAAAGGAACAAATACTTTGTCATCTAGGTTAGATCATATGTCTTCAATTATTTAATGCATAAAAAAGAATTAAAGACTCTATCTTTTCCAATTAAAATACAAAGCAATTAAAATGGAAATTTATGAAGATCTAATAATGAGGAAAATTGCCTTCTCTACAAAAATGACATGAATAAGTTGCCTGAAATTGAAGTATATTATTAATCCTACTTCATTTGATTGTAAAACTTGCTTTGTAGAAATGACTATGGTCTCAAAGGCATTCAAATATGCAACAGGACACATGGATTTTAGACTGAGGCAAACTTAGAGAAACTGAAGAGATATGTGCTTATTTGTGCTTAAATTTTTTTTTTAATTTACAATATAAGAATCACAACCCAACTTAAAATTTATGATTTATTAAAAGATAGTCACCTACAGTTTTTGATGACCTGTAGTGACTTGAGAAAACTATGTTTATTCATTTTAGTAAATACTTAGTACATTTAGCACCCCCTATCTGCCACTGATTGTGTTAAATATTTATCATATCATCCAATGATATACAAAGTGTATTTGTTCATTCAGCACATATTTATTGTGACTCTATTGTGTGCTAGACACCTTACCTTATCCCTGCCAGTGGGCGCTCTCCCTAACTACCAAGTATTGAGCAGGCTGTTTTTTCAGCCGGGGCCATTCTTTTCCCCTCTCAAACATTTTGCCTGGTAACTTTTTATTTACCCTTGGGTGACAATTTCAATATCTCTCCTCCTGAGAAGGCTTCCCTGACTAAACAACCATTGTTAAATGTCTTCTTATAAGACAGCACCCTCATTCCTGAATCATGGTATATGGTATAATGATCATCTGTGTAATCTACATTCCTCCACTAGATTATCAATTCCATGAGAGCTTCATTTTGTCATAATTATATATTGAGAACATATGAAGTACCAGTTATTAACCTACTTGCTGGGAATACAGGAGTAAAAATAAAGTAATAAAATAAAATGAGATAAGCAATGACATTTATCATGCTTGAGAGAGTCTTCCATTGTGAAAGTGAGCCACATCCACCCGTCTCCTAGAGTGGGTCACAAGAAAGCATATTCCTGGACCATACCCCAAGTTTTTGGATCAGAATATCTGATGGCGTATCTCAGAAATCTGCATTTTGGTAAAGTGCCTCAAGTGATTAATATACCTTCTGAGGTTGGAGATCTACAGTCCTCAAAAATGCAGGGACTGTTTTGTTATATTCACTGCTATATGCTCAGTATTAAATAGAATGGAACAAAGTGGGCTTGTTAATTACGAGTGGAGTGAATGAGTGAGTTGCTGACAGCCTCAAGTAGTTTACTTAACCTGCACACCACAGAGAAACAGGACAAATTCTATAGAAGCACATAGAAGGACATGACTGATTCTTTGGGAAGAGATTCACAGAAGCCTGTGATATATACAATGAAGGGCAAGAAAGCTGGGAGGCAGAAAAGTCAGGGGAAGAGTATTTTCAATAGAAGAGAGAAAAAGAATGAAGGCAAAGAGGAAAAGAGCATGAGTGTTCAGGAAATGAAAACGCGTGCATTGCCTGACCCTCTGTGGACGCAGGAGAGGTTAAGACGAGTGAAAAAGTCTTATAGGCACTCTGACCCCTACTATATGCAATAGTGAGCCATTGAAATCCATAAAATCTGTTTCTAGACAAATCTATCTTGGGGTCTTGTTGTGGATAGATTATCAGTAAGGAGGCAATAGGAGAAAGTATGAGGATAAATGGTCATCAGTTAGATAAAGAGAGTGTCATAAGAAAGAAAAGGACATCGGGGTGAGATATTTGAAAAAGAATCTACCAGGTGTGATGACTATTGTGAGGATTTGACAAGTGGAACTGATGCTACTATTTTTGTGAGAAGTCGCTAATAATTTCTACAACTAAAGCCTAAAAGTTTTAAGAAACTGCTTATGACCAACGTTAAAATCAAAAGAAATTCAGTAGTTAGAACTGAATAAATCTTCAAATATTTTTATGGTGCCCATGTTGTTTTTATTTACACTTTTAGTAGCTTACTGGGTTGATATAACAGTTTTGTCAATACAAGGACAAGAAGAAATAAACTAGTAGTTTTGTTCCCCCACAGTTTTACTTTCTTTTTCTAATTTTATTGTCCAAACATTGTTGATTTCACTGAAGTGGCCAGATGAAAACCCAGCATCTTTGATTTTAGCTAGTAGTTTTCAAAACAAAAGTCTATACAACCTTCAGGAAAGTTTCTTCTTTAAAGTTTACCTAAAACATTGCCCTTATCACCTGAATATCTACCCTGATGAAAAATCAGAATCTTTTAGGTGGCATTGTAGCTCTTGTTTCTCTGGATGAAGTAGATAGCCTAAGGACTGCTCAGGTGATAGAAGATGACATGGACAGAAAGATGCATCATTCCATCCTGTTCAGGAGACAGAATTTAGGAAAGAAATTATCATCATATTTAATCAATAACAGAATATCTTAAACCATCTTTTTTGGTTGTTCCTGCAGAGGTGTTGATTTCTCTTTGCCATGCAGAAAGTGCTCAGTGCAAACAAGAGGAGAAATCACTTCAGGATTGAATCAAAGAGACAAGTTTAACTGGTGCTTTCATAGACATTCCATCAAAAAAATAATAATAATCCGAAGTCTTATTTGCAATTATTTTGTCTGATCCACTTCTCCATGATGAAAAAGCATTTTTTAAATACAGTTTTCCAATCTCAAGAAAAGAAAATTGATGGCTTTATAAGCTAGCTTCATTTTGGATGAAAAATCTGGTTCTATACAGAATTGTGAATTAAGAGCTCTTTATTTTAAATACTAACAGATATACGTGCATGTATTATATGCTAATAAAATTGTCCTCAAGAAAAGAGTGAAAGAGTGAAATCCGAGACATTTGGCTTAGTGCTTTGGAATGACTTCAATCAAATGAACAATATCCCACACACAGAACAGAGACTGCAAAGATAGCAGAGCATATCCAATTGTTCTTCTTTCCTCTCTACAGGGGCTGTGAAATTTCATACTGACGTGTTGAATTAAAGTCTGTCCTGTCTATTTTGCTTCAGATAACTGGTGCTTAGAACTGAAACACTCAAAACAGATGGAGTTCAAATTGTCTGTAATAAGCAATAAAGATATTTAAACCTCTTGTCCTTCTTTTATCTCCACATGCAGGCTGAAATAGATATTTTTAAAGGTGATGCAAAGATGTACCACTCAAGTAGTTCAGAATTTTAAATTAACCTTCTTCATTTGATGGAGCCAAAATGATGCATAAGAAAATGTATTTGAGTAAAAGTTTTCTCAGCTTTTATAAAATATTCAAATAAAACAAATTTATGCTTCTTTTCTAGGCATTCTCATTTACACGCTTTTCCTCTTCCACTCCTTATTAGTTTCCCAGTGATCTTTTGTCATAAATATTAGAGACCATTGTTTTGGAATTAAGTTAAGACTGAGTGATACTGTGATAAATGGAACAATATCAGACATCATGATTAATAAAAAGAACTATTAAATGATCTAAGAGAATTTTCCCCCATTAATTAAAAACGATTTGTGCTCATGGCATAAAACCCGTGCTCCCTCTTGAGCACTGAATCAGATCAATTCAACCTCACCTGTGTCTACAGACTTTTGCCACATAGTGCCCCAGCTCCATTGAGGCCACAAACCCTGCAGGTTTTCAGTCCATAGTGAGTTGTCCCACATCCGTGTTCCACATGTCCCCCTCTCACCATCTACCTCAGCTTCTCTGGCACCGATAAGTCATAAGAAACTATGGGACCAGCTTAGAACCTTCACATGAGCAGCCCAGCAATGCTGGGAAACTAACACAACACAGGGTATAACTTTCACAAGCGAGACACTGAGCCAACATGTTCCCCTTGTCTTCCCAGTGGAGGACCCAGGAGTGCCACAGTACACAAGGCTCTGGGACAGTGAGCACCCTGAAGTGTCTGATTACAAACAGTAGACAGATCAAGAACAAATCTTTGCATTCACTTGCCCTCCTTCCCTGTCTTATTCTTCTTCTCACTCTTCCCTGGGATTGCTATCCTTAATGAAGTGTTATAACACATGATTTGCCTGAGGTCTACTTTCCCCAAGTCTCACCCTAAGGAATTACGTGGCTTAAATATCACCCTATAAAAAAGGCTTCACAGTCCACATTATCAGAAAGAACACCCCATTCTGATCATTCTCTACCTCTGATGTCTCCATTACATGACATATTATATTATTCTTTATTTGCATTGCCTGTCTCCTCCCACTAGAATACAAACAGTAGAGACTTAGACTGTTTTGTTCATTATGTATTCCCAGCAGCTAAAATATGTTTGACAGTCAATGAGTTAAGTTTTGCTCAAAAGTTACCTCTATAAGACCTACTCAGACCACTCCATGTGAAATTATCATTTCTCCCTCTGCCTTTGCACCCAAGTCCCTTGGCCATTTCTCTTTTATCATAGTACTTATTTTCTAAGTTAGTATAAAATTTACTTTTTATGTTTTTAATTTATTGTGACCATTCCTCACTAGAATGGAAGCTTTGTAAAGTCAAGGTCATTTTGTTTTGTTTTTCAGCTTTGTTTACTCATGCATCTGTGTATCCCAAGTATGGAAAACAGTGCCTGGCACATAGCATAGTGGACCTTTTATTAAATAAATGAAGAGTGCTCAGCCTCAGCTTCAGAGCTATGAAAATAGGTTATTGGCCATAGTCTTCACTCAACCAGAGGATCTGTGAGCTTTGTTTGAGTTTTGTTTATGTGAAGTGATTTGCCAAGATCAGACTCACACATACAGAAACGTCAATTGAATTTAAGGAGAATAGAACTAAGTCAGCAGATGCTAGAAAAGTACATCAAACTATAATGCTACAAACTGCCACCATCCTTCTCCAAATACCGTTGGAGAATTTTCTTTGATTATGTTTTTGTTCTTCCTACATCTCACCTACATGCATTTCCAGTGTTTCAGCTCCATCTATAAAATTGTCATAGAAAGAACATGGAACTAAGACTTGATCAATATTTTCCTCATTCATGAAGACTCTCCAAAATAGTTTAGGCTACTTTCTTCTTTTATCTTGATATGTAAGTTAGAATAGATACTTTTAATGGCAGCATAAACAACATTTTCAACACATGTGATCTAGAAGTCTTCCTTGGAACACTTTGATTCTATCAGGCATAGCATAAATATGAAACGCATCATAAGAGGATAACCACAAAAATTCCTGATCATCACTTTTCCTGTAGTCTATTTCTTCACCTTTCAACTAATAGTTTCTTTTAATTTCTGTTCTACCTCCAGTCATACTCTGGACTTCAAATACTACAAAATTACTTGCTTCTCCATCTGCATCCATATTCCTTGAGACACTGATCCTAATTTTGTGCTTTGCATGTTCCACTAACCCAAGCAGGTAGCAAGTGGAGGTGGTGCCAGAGCACTAATCTAACTATGGGCAGGAGCTCTCACGAGCACCAGACTTTGTCACCACAAACATGTTACCTGCTATAGGTATAAATAGCTATAGGCTGACTTCCCTTATGAGTCCTTCTCTGATTAACCTATGGTCCTTGACACTGGCAACCCTAACCATCCTAGAAATCCCTGGGTATTTGTGCTCTAATGCATCTATGAAAATATCATTTCATATTTTGAATTCTTGTATTGTTTTCTATATTATCACAATGCTTGTGATAGCAGCTCCCAGGTTTGAAACTACTTCTCCCTACCACAAGGGGCCAACCTCATGATCTCAATGTTCCGTTTAAATCGGTTTACATTTCCTATCCATTCAATTCAAATCTTTGGAGGCTCCAGAATTCCCCACCTCCAATACAGATTGAGTACTCTATATGCATTTTGAATATCATCATAAAGTGTTGGTAACTTTTCCTTCTAAGCACAGTTTAAAAACACTAAATATTTATCATATGATTTCAAATAATGGAGAATTTCATTTATGTTTGTGTCAAGATTAAACATCTATTGATAACCAGAAAAGGGGAGTGCTACTAATGATGTCTTGGCTGAGAAATGGGTTAAAGACTATCACCTCTTATGTAACAGCGAAAACAGAAATAACCCACAACTGGGGAGTAGTTTCTCAAGTTAGCCTCGGTGAGTGAATTCACCTCCAGAAAGAGTTAGAAAAATACAACCTAGACAGCTCAACGATGTCAGGATAAAGTTTGAAGAGAGACAAGTTTAGAAGTGTCTTAGGTTCTACCCTAAGAGATAAAAAAGGACTTTGGCAATAGTTGTGATCTCTTGGTGCCAAAGCCATTCATTGGCTAAATAGTATTTTATACCACTATAATAGAAGAAAAGGAAATCAGAGAAATGTGCAATATTAGAGAATATATATTTTCATTTGGGATTGTTTTGGAAGGCTCAGGGACATTGCTACATGCTACACTCTGTATTTAAATTTTACATCTTTTAATGCATCTTGAAAATCAAAAGTTACATCTCACAAATTTACTTATAAATTGATGACATATCAAACTTTCTTAGAATTCTCAAGTTGAAATCAAGAACCAGATAGTATAAGAGTCAGAGAGAATGATATTAAAACCAAGTCCCATTTATTTAAAATGATCCCATGTATGTATACATATTGAGATAACTCAGAAACCAATAATCTCTGAGTTTAAGATTAGGAAGGAAAATCTGATGTTGAGAATGAAAAATCTAAAGCAAATTACAGTTCCTTCTACTGAGGACCACAGAAGCTACATTTTTATAAGTAGCCACCCTGCATTAATGGTGGTGCTTGATTTCACCATTCTATCAGTCACAAAGATGATCAAAAGTCAATACCAATAACAGGAGATAGATAGAACCAAAATCTGGCACATAGAGGAACAGATTAAGAATGATCTTCTTTTTCTGACAAATATGATATGCAGTGTTCAAGCAAATTTACCACTGTTGCTTTCAAGAAATGCAATATCAAGCTGGAGCATTTATCGGAATCCCACCATAAATATTAAAATAATACTAGAACATAATAACCTTAAAGTGGCATTGTTGAGCATGGACTATGTTCCAGGTACTCTACTTACATGCTTTAAGTATTAAATTAATTATGCAATTTCATGATCAAAACAAAACTTTGAATATTATTACCCTTATTTTATAGATGTGGAAAGTAAAACTTAGGATGGTTAAAAAAAATGTCCAAAGTCATACAGGTGTGATGTGGAAGACCTGGAGATGCAGGTGGAGTGGGCCCTAAGCAGTCTGACTCCCAAAGACCTGCTCTTTACCATTATTCTGTGTGTCCCTATTGACATTTTGGGTATCAAATATTGTGTGTGTGTGTGTGTGTGTGTGTGTGTGTGTGTGTGTGTGTGTGTGGTGGAAGGCTGTTCTGTACATCATAAGATGTTTATTGGCATCTCTGGTTTCTACTTTCTTGATGCAATTAGCATTGTCCCAATTGTAACAACTAAAAATGTCTCCAAACATTGCCAAATATTGCCTGTGTGTGTGGTGGTGGCAGATTAGTAGGGTTTTCTCTTCCTCCAGCCTGGGAGTCACTGCTCAATGGTTATTTGCATAATATTAGTGGTGCCAGTGGTACAACTTGATGAAGATTAATGAAGGTATGTGTTGAGTTGCCAATCTAGACTGACTCAAGGTAAATAAAGACTATACCTCTCTGGTATAAAAAAGAGAAAACATTCACAGCGCTCACCATAGCACATACCCTCCCCAATGTCTATCATCCAGTACCTCTGAAACAAATAATACAATATATGTTAAAAAAAAAAAAAGAAGAAGAAGAAGAAGAAGATAGCAGGAGGGGAAGAATGAAGGGGGGGAGATCAGAGGAGGAGATGAACCATGAGAGACGATGGACTCTGAAAAACAAACTGAGGGTTCTAGAGGGGAGGGGGCTGGGAGGATGGGTTAGCCTGGTGATGGGTATTAAAGAGGGCACGTTCTGCGTGGAGCACTGGGTGTTATGCACAAACAATGAATCATGGAACACTACATCAAAAACTAATGATGTAATGTATGGTGATTAACAACAATAAAATTTTTTTAAAAAGAGAGAAAAAGAATAATAATGGGATAATTAATCACATTTTCACCATGAGGGAAATCTCTTAAACTCTATCGCTTGCATCAGACAAAAAATGATGGAGGTGACTTTCTTGGGATTTAACCCTCATCTCAGTATGTTCTCACATGCTCTTTGCTAAACACTGGTGAAGAACTAGAGTTTTCCTACAAGCTCTGAATAAAGCTACTACAATTTCTCTGCTGTGTTCTCAAACCTGGAAAGACAAATGGATCTTTAGGGGGAAGGCCAGGTGAGGGGAGAGTTATTGAATAAGCAATAGCTATTCATTGCAGACCAGATCTCTGGTCAGCTGACCTCACTCTGACAGTTTTTTTCTGTGTGCATTCCAAGTTTCTGCAGCCAGTCCCCTGTGTTAGTTGTATTTACCAAGTGTGTGTGTAAGTCTATGGTTTCATGGCTGGCAAACATCATTTTACATGAATAAAAATCAAGAAAAACTTGGCTGTCACTTCAAGCAATGCAGTACCAACCAAGCCAGTAATTTTGATTTTTTTTTAATGAAAATTTAATTTCTGTTGTATTTTGTGGGTCTGTGTAGAAGCAAATAGGGTAAATGATGTATTGAATATATCAATACGTTAATGTAATATCAAAAGTAAGGTGTCTCAGAATTATGTTATAAAATCAGTTTACACATATAGGGATTTTCTATTAATTCTTCAAAGTTATTCTCCAAAAATGTCTAAGAGTATCTTATCATATTTATCATAGAGAAAAAAATAGTTATGTTTATTTTCCTTAAAAAATAAATTTAAAATCTTAACACATATGCTTACCTTAAAGACTTATAAAACTACCAGCTCAACAAATATTTATTAAGGTCATATGATTTTCAAGGAACTTGGCTAAATATTGTGAGTAGTTACTATGAAAAAATAGGACACATATCTATATTTGAAGTACTTACGATGAGATAGGTATAAGACAAATATAACCATGACCATGATACACGTTTGTGTAATATGAGTGCCCAAGAAATGTTCAGACGAAGAGCGCTGGGGTTTAGTGTCTGTCTCAAGAGATTATGTTGAGCTGGAGAAACAGAAAGGCTTTATGGATGAAGTGGTGTTTGAGCTGACACTTGGAAGAGTTGCAGTAAATGAAGATGAGAGGGAGGAAAACGCTAGCCTCTGTGAGCAAATAAAAGTGCAGCGAGAGTACAAAGTCCACATTGTGTTTAAAGAGTTGTGAGCAGAATGCGTTGGCTAGGGATAAAGGTATACATGTGAACACTGCAAAGATAAATTAGACCATATGACGAAGGCCAGACTGAGGGTAACTGGCGAGGCGTAGTGACTCGCTGCAGTTCTAAACAAGTGGAATGATAAATCATCAAACGGCATTTAAGAAATGCAATTCTTGTAGCGGGGAGTATTCTGGATGAATTAAATTGAAGGGAAAGTTGCAGAGAGACTGAGGATCAGGTTTTCCTAGATTATCAGTAAGACATCATGAAAGTTGACCTTGTCACAGTTGTGAAATAAAGGAGGGAATCAGTTCAAGAGACTTTGAGGAAGTAGAATCCAGGTCACTTGCCCATTCGGTTGGATATATGGGATAGGGAAGACTCTCTGACTGGAGAAACATATTATTTTACAATTAATTCTTTCAACAAATATTTATTAACTGCATAAATTAATTTGTCACTTCTTAGAAATCGCCCAGTTGGGGTAGGCATATTGAGTAACATATTTTAAAATGGTTTCTTACCTACTGGTGCTTTAGCTATTTGGGGGTATATTACATATATAATGTACATATATTATAATGTACACACATATATACATTATATATACCCACATACATGTGTACACATTAATTGTATGCAATCTATAATTTTAATCTCTACTAGTGTACTACTGTTTTCAAAAACCAAGTCCATTTTAGACATATTAGAAAAATTATGGTAAAATTACCACTACCCTATGGGAAGATCAAACTTTGAAAACAATGCTTATGATGGCAATTGTCATACTGATAATATTGGTAATAATACAAAACACTTGTTGAATACCTTCCATGGGCCAAGAACTATACCTAAGATATTACAGGGAATAGCTGACTGAAACGTAACAGTCAGGTTATGAGGGAGAGGCTTATAATCCTCCCTTTATAGATGAGGTACAAAGAAGTTAAAGTAAGTTGCTATACTTATAAAGGGGTAAAAGAGAAATAATAAGAAACTGGACAGTTGAATTGGAAATCTGTTCTGTTGATCTGACCACCAGCTTATCGTAGGTATCAGCCTCTAAGAAAGAGACATAATCCACAGCTAATGCACAGGAGAACTGCTAGGAGAGTGAATAAACTGACATAGATCATATGCAGAACAATTAAAGAAAACTGGGAAATTTTGTCTGGGAAGAAAAGTCTTAGAGCGACGGCATAGCATACATTTCTTAATAATTGTAATTTGTTTTGTCTTGCCCCTAGAAAACAGACAACTGAAGTAAAGAGAGGCAGATTTTAGTTCAATTTGAAATAAAGTTTTCCAATAGCTAAGTGTTCAGAAATGGGGTGAGCAACATCCAGAGGCAATGATTATCTCAGATTTGAATATTAAATTTGAACAACACTTAGTAGAAACAGTGTAGGGAAGGTTTAAGCTTCACATTAGGCTTTCAAGTAGATGACCTTTGTATTTTGTTTAAATCTTAACTTTCCATAGTTGGATGATTATCAGTTAAAAGAATGATCCCCCCAATGACTAGATAGACATTTACATGTTACTGTCAATGTAATTGACAGGTAAATTTACCTTACAGGGTATTTTTAGAGATATACAAAATAATTTGCACAAAGCACTTGGAACATTGCTTGACATATAATAAATGCTTAATAAATATTGGCTATTACTATACTTTTTATTGAAGTATAGTTGACACGATATTACATTAGTTTCAGATGTACAACGTAGTAAATCCACAAATCTATGCTACCTTATGCTCACAAGTGTAGCTACCATCTATCACCATACATTATTACAATGTTACTGACTATATTTCCTATGCTGTACCTTCATCCCCATAACTTATTCATTCCATAACAGGGAAGACTATATCTCCCACTCCCCTTTACCTATTTTGCCCATCTCTCCACTCCCTTCTCTAGCAACCATCAGTTTGTACTCTGTATTTGTGGGTTTGTTTCTGTATTTTGTTTTTTTGTTTATTCATTCTTTTTTTTTTGTAAGTGAAATCATATGGTATTTATTTTTATCTAATATATTTCCTTAGCACAATCCCCTCTAGGTCCGTCCATGTTATCACAAATGGCAAGATCTCATCCTTGCTGTTACTATACTTTTTCTTAACTACTCTTATGTCATTTTGTATAAGCTAAGCTCTAAGAGGACAGACTTTAAGACACACTTCTGAATTTTAAAATGTAAGTGATAGCTGTTTCCTTTTAAAAAAATGCCATTGCACATGTGATTCAACATTATTCGCATAAATGCAAAGTTAAAATATAATTCCAAATAGTAGGCTCCTAAAATATAAATCGATATACCACATATTTTAAAATATATAAGTAAATGTACAAATTAAACAAACCTATCTTTATTAAAAAAGAGAGAGAGAGAGACCATGCCAGTGCTCAGTAATAATCAGGTAATACCAGGTGAAGTGTTTCTTAGTCTCTTCCTTTGATTTAATATTACTACTTAATAAATTATATATTATTTTCCCCACACTATAAGCCAAAGCACAGAAGTCAAGAAGAATTAAACTGTCTATAGCAATATTTTGTGGTGATAGAGTGGTTTCAAGAACAATGTGTGCATTATTTCCAACCATAAAAACAGACCAATTTGTGTGCCGTGATGGGAGTGACTGGTATTTTCAGGTCCGTTTGATCATGCCACTAACTAGCTGATCCACTCACTATCTAACATTGAAATTGGGATGAATTTCTCAGCACCATGAGACTGCTGTGCCTCTGTGTACATCTCATTCAACCACAGCTAGGAATAAACACACTAGCCAGAAGTCACAATCACAGGGATTTCAGATACGCAAATAAATTAGAAGGTGTCACAGAGCTCTACCCCTTAGAGTTTAGCCTATACAAAATAACATGAGTAATTACTAAAAGGTATATTATTAGCTAATATTTACTGAGTACTCACTACATATCAGATGATGTGCTAAGTGCTTATTTAGATTATTTCATGTATCCCTGAAAATAACCCTATGAAATAAATACTGTTCAACACTGAGTCATTATGTAAATTTCCATCTAGTTACTGGGGAGACTCTAATGCTCTTACTGATGTTCTATAACAATAGAAAATTAGGATTTAAACAAAATATAAAAATTACCTACTTGAAATCCTATGTGATATGAGGGTTGAAATTTCTAAAGTTCAAAGTTAGACAAAATTAGTATTTGTTCAAATTTAATATTCAAAGGGCACCTTGGTGGCTCATTTGGTTAAGCATCTGCCTTCAGCTCAGGTCATAATCCTGGGGTCCTGGGATCAAGCCCCACATCGGGTTTCCTGCTCTGTGGGGAGCCTGCTCCTCCCTCTGCCTCTCCTGCTCCCCCTGCTTGTGTTCTCTCTCTCTCACTCACTCTCTCTCACTCTCAAATAAATAAATGAAATCTTTTTAAAAAATTTAATATTCAAGCATAAGGAACTCATCACCTTGGTGGCACATGGTACAATGTTAGGTTGGTATTGATTGTCTAAATTAACTTTTCTAAATTAACTATTTAAAGTGGGGAGTGATATTTAGTCAAAAAAAAAAAAAGAAAAAGAGAGTGAGAGAAAGAGAGAGAGGCAATATATACATATAATTATATATATAATCACATGGGAAAGGAATTAGATCTCTGTTTACTTCCAGAAGAAAGATTGAAAACTAATAAATGGATGATGGGGTGGTGTCTGGGTGGCTCAGTTGGTTAAGCATCTGCCTTCAGCTCAGGTAATGATCTTGGAGTCCTGGATTCGAGCCCCATTGAGCCCCAATGGAGCTGCATAGAGCCCCACATCAGGCTCCCTGATCAGTGAGTGGTCTGCTTCTCCCTCTCCTTCTGCCTCTCCCCGCTGCTCATGCTCCTTCTATCTTTTGCTCCCTCTCTCTCTCTCAGATAAATAAATAAAATATTTTAAAAAGACCAATAACTTGATGTAGCTATAGGGTAATTTCTTCGATGTCATAGAATACAATAGATCCTAAATTCTAGCCATATAATCATGGAAGGAAGGAAAGAAGGAAGGGAGAGAGGGAGGGGAGGGAGGGAGGGAGGGAATGTGTGATCTTGTAAGGTACTGAACTTCTGCGATGACCCAATTCATTTAGATTCTAGGAGTCTATTTATCTGACTGTTATTTAAGGTAGAGATAGATTGATATAAAACCAATAAATTTATAGCAGCCCTTAGAAATTGAATATCTTAGGGGCATCTGGGTGGCTCAGTCTGTTGAGCTATGGACTCTTGATTTCAGCTCAGGTCATGATCTCCTGGTGGTGGGATCAGAGCTCCCCATTAAGCTCCATGATCAGTGGAGTCTACTTGGGATTCTGTCTTCCTCTCCCTCCGTCTCTGCCCCTCCCCACTCTCTCTCTCTTAAATAAATAAATAAATAAATAAATAAATAAATAAATAAATAAATAAATAAAATCTTTTAAAAAAATCAAATATTTTTTTTTTGATTTTTATTTATTTGATACAGAGAGAGAAAGCACAAGTAGGCAGAGCGGCAGGCAGAGAGAGAGGGAGAAGCAGGCTCTCCACTGAGCAGGAAGCTGGGCGTGGGGCTCGATCCCAGGACCCAGGGATCATGACCTGAGCCGAAGGCAGCCGCTTAACCAACTGAGCCACCCAGGCGCCCCCCCAAAAATCAAATATCTTAAAATGTGTTTGCTTTAATGCTACTGAAAGTCTGGAGAATATTTTGTAGTCAAAAAAATTGCTTATCTTTCCTCTCAAATATCTAGGCAATTAAAGCTAAAGGAAATTTTGCTAAGAGTAAGTGGTAACATGTTGAAACATTCTTATTTAGTTGGCTTTAATAGAATAAATTCTATCCTAAGTGAATTTTCAAGATATGTGATATACAGTCAAGATTATGTGTCACTTCTGTTGAATATTCATGATTTTATATATAAACACCATTATCACTATCACCATCAAGAACAGCAAACTACATACTTAGTTTTTGGCTCAGTTGGTTTGATTTTTTGTTTTGTTTTGTTTTCTGTTTTTCTGATGACTACGTTGTCAGTTGAGTTGAGCTGGGCCTTGCTGTATTAATACTTTTCAAAGATAATTGATGATTAAGGCACAAATGTTGAGAGTTCAGAGTTCTCAGAATGGATGTTCTCCAAGATTATATCAAAGAGATGCACTCTAATCAATCAGGAATAAGACTGGGGAAGCCTCAAAGGAGAAGTTTAGACAAAGGGCAGGATTCATTTTCCAGACCAAATGCCAGATTATTACTCCAGTTTCAGGTAAAAATGTTTAAATGGTCAAAGAGTCCCTATTGTCTTGAAAAATTAACTATTTAAAAGTCCTATTATAAGAATCTAAATATTTTATGAAATTCTACTAACCTTAGGATGAAATATAGCTAGACATTAGCCTCAGGCATATATAACTTTATAGGAAAAATACAGAGTGCCAGCAATATCTTTGTAAGCTCATGCACATTCCTATTTATATGCATGTTCTAGAGTTCACATAGAAGGAAAGTAATTTACCAAAACCCTGAGGTCACTCATAGGACACAATTTCCTCTTACTTGAGGGATTCTATATATAGATGAAAATATGAGCCAAGTAAGTTGGTAGTGGTGGTAGGGGGGCACTTTTTATTGCCTTGATTTTCAAATATGTCAATAGTAAGGATTTAACTTTTAGGAAATAATTTTCTTGAACAGGTAAAATCAATTATGGATCTTCCTTTTTGAAGGTGAACTTTATATTTTTCAGATTTCAGAATCTAAAATTGTGAGTTATTTTTCCTCATAGCAGTTCCTGCTAATAATAGCAGAGGGGATTTGCTAAAAGTCAAAATTTATACTTGTATCTTAGAAGGCCAAGATAATAATAAGTTATGCAATATTCCCAAGATTGCACAGCCTCTTGAGTAAAAACATCACCTAAAGTTCTGGATTTTATCTTGTAATTTTGTTTTATGTATTTTTGGTTGATTGATTGATGAACATGCATAAAATACTTTCATATGTAATGAAAATTCTATAATCTGATCATAAGAGCGTTAGATAATATAAAGAAAAAAATACATGAGGAATGAGTTCTTAAAAGGATAATTATCTTTCATCTTTGGATATAGAGATATGTGTTTGCTTGTTAATGGTACACAAAATTTATATATCAAATACAGAAAAGCTGGAATTCCACTTCCAGGTGGGAGAAGTGAGTTAATGCATCCAACAGCTGAGAATTGCCAAGGCATTTCTGAGATCATGATCCTCCTGTACTGACTCTCCCTATTATTGTGAGTTATAAGTTACTCACTATACACCAAGGGGTTGCCTGCCATTAATTGTTTGGACTAATGCTGCCCAAGAGAACTTTATGAGATGAAAAAGTGCTCAATTACTATGCTACCAATTTGCTAGGACCTAGCTTCATGTGGCTATAAGGGTTAAAATATGTTTAGTGTGACTAAGGAACTGAATTTTTTATTTTACTTAACTTTATCTAAATGAAGCTTTAATGTAAATAGATATATGTGGCTATTGGCTGCCATATTATATAGCTCAGATTGGGCCACCAGACTGCCTCTTGTAAATACAAACATGGACATCAGAACTTGAGGATTTCTCCTCTTGAAAAAAATCTTCCTCTGGTGCAACCAAGGCTCCTTGGCAATTGGAGCATTTATTTTCAGCAACCCAGGTAACCATAGGTGTCCCCATATAGCAAAAGGATCATGACTTAGAGGAAGAAGTTCTGGCATCCATTACTCAAGATAATTGGAAGAGCATTGAGAATTGCAGGTAGTTTTTTTTTTTTTTTCCTTGTAGTATTATTTTAGCTACAGTGTGGGTCAATAGTCATGGTTGATCTGCAAGCATTAAAAATATTCCCAATATGTGATTCACTATTAAAATGAACAAATAAGGGGTACCTGGGTGGCTCAGGTGGTTAAGTGTCTGCCTTTGGCTCACGTCATGATTCCGGAGTCCTAAGATCAAGCCCCATGTGGGGCTCCCCACTGAGCAGGGAGTCTGCTTCTCCCTCTTCCTCTGCCCCTCCCCCCTCCCCCTGGTCCCCTGCTCATGCTCTCTCTGGAATAAATAAATAAAATCTTTAAAAAAATGAATGAATAATTCTTGTGTTCCAAGTCCCAAGTATATATTTTGCAATCTCACTTTGTAATTTTCTGCTTATAATTTGGAGAGTAAAATCAATTCTATTCAACATACATTAAGGTGTTTGTAATATGCAAGACTGTGCTAATCATATGAGAAGGTGAATAATACAGGGTCTATCCTCAAAGAATTTACAATCTGTGTTTCACAGCAGTCAGAGCAAAAATGTGAAGAGGTCAGTGGCTGAAAAAAGTAATAGTGTCCTTGTGAATTTGAAGTAATAGTTTCAAAAGAATGTCTGAGGCTAGTGGAGGAACAAATATGGAATCTTGTTTACCCAGAGCCAGGAGTAAATAACATAGTGAGGTTTTAGAAGTTACACATAGTATATTTGATGTCTGACTTTATTGTAATATACTGAAAACATTCTCTATGCATGAATTAAAAGTCAAATTATTTATGAATGATTCAAAAAATAGTGTGTATGTATCCATGTGTTAAAGGTGTTCTATCCCCTAAGTCACATATGTGACAGATATTTTTTGGCATTAACAGGTATAGGAAAATGACCAAATTCTAGTGTTAGCACTAAACAAGCTCATTCTGGTAGTTATCCTCCTGATACCACGTATGGAAAATGCTATATGGCTACCATGCAAGAATAAGCTAAAAAGTTGGTTTATTAGCTGAATCTACCAAGTCTTTCTGGGTGAGAAAGCTAGACAGGGTTCAAAGTTAAGATGTAGGAGTTCAGCAACAATATTAGCCCTATAATCTCTCTTATTTGTTGAATACTACTGTGGTGTTGTACTAAATATAAAGATATTCATAGTTCCAGTCAATCCTCAAAACAATTTTATGAGGTCTATCTTTATTATAATCATGTCCATTTGAGCATTAATTAACTTACCCTAATTAGCATGAGCAAGTTCTTCCTTTTGAATGACAAAGTCTTTGGACCCCAAATTTCATATCCTCAATGGAAATATCTTATTTTTTTAAGATTTTATTTATTTATTTGAGAGAGAGAATGAGAGAGAGAGAGAGCACAAGAGGGGGGCGAGGGCCAGAGGGAGAAGCAGACTCCCTGCTAAGCAGGGAGCCCGATGTGGGACTCGATCCCGGGACTCCAGGATCATGACCTGAGCCGAAGGCAGTCGCTTAACCAACTGAGCCACCCAGGCACCCTGGAAATATCTTACTGTTTCTCATACAAGGAAGGTATTAAGTTGAACCACATGAAATTGTCTAACTGGTGTTGACCAAAAAGTAATGGCAATTTCATATGGTTTAAACTAATAGAATCAGTCAGTTGGAGCACTAAGTGATGCCTTGAAAGGTTACCTGCCCTCTAAGATAATTTATTACGGGTATCTCAGAGTTATCAAGCCTGTCTTACTTCCAGAATGAAATTTTCTTGGATGATAAAAATCTCAGGCTAGCTCAGGCAGAGTCTCACCGGCGGATGAAAGATACTCTTCATTCAGCCAGGAACTATCGGCATACTGGAAGGGTGTGGTCTCCTGGCTAAAATGGCAGTTCTGCTATTATCCTATTATCAGGAAATTATTCTGGTTGATTAATTTTTTGGTTGTTTATGTCACTGCAATGTGAATGCATCTTAACTTACTTCTCCACCATATTTTTGATTGAAATTTTTGATGCGTAACTATGAAATAAAAATCATAGCCACACAAAAAAAAGTGTTTTAGTTACTAGCAAGTAAACAAGATACTTCCAGGGAGACTTTTCTTCTTTGACTGCTTAGGTTTTGATAAGGCTGCTGATGAAGTTACACAATTAAGTCCTTTACTTCCCAAGGGGATGAGAGAGCCAGAAGGGATGGTGTAATTGTCACCCTGTCTAGACCAAGCTGTGGTGTCATGGGAAAAATTATACTGAGAATGAAGTCAGAAGACCTGGGTCACAGTGCTGTGTAGCTTATGGTAAGGTACTCAATTCCTGAGCCTGAGTCTCCTCAAAATTAAAACTGATAATAATAACATTAATAATAATATTTACATGTCAGTAAAGCTATGAGGCTCAATGCAAATGTATAATGAAGACATTTGTAAACTCAAAGTACAATGTGATTATAGTCTAGATCTCAACTGATGTCCATTATATAAGTACTAAGAAAATAGCATATGTTGAATTTCTTTTTAGAATATTTATAACATGCCATGTTTCATTGAAGATTCAAATGTATTCCATTTTATGTAAATTTGAATTGATCTGCTCAGGAAAAATATCAAAGAATATGAACTCCTTTAGATACATTCTGAAATGTATATTAATTTTATTTAAAAAAAAAACCCTAAAGGTAAGTACTTTTCTAACCTCTAAATTCTCATCTTCTGGTCTGGTTGTAACTGAAATTCAATCTATAATAGTCTGGGCATAAACCCTATGGAAGTATCTTAGTTTCACACTTTTATTAGAAATGCCAGATACTTCCTTCTCATGATACATTTCTTTAGAAGCTGTTTACTGCATTATTTTTTGGTGTGGCTTAAATAAATATTCTTTGAACTCTCTGCCAAATGAGCTTTATTTTGTATCACCTGAATTTCTTAGTAACATGCTAATTAAGAATGAGTAACATCTGAATTCAGACTTTCAATTCTGGCTGTAAATTAAATCAGTCTCATATACCTAAGTAAAGGACACTTCCAAATATCTCTAGTTTTTCTTATAATTATCTAAACAATCTACAGAGTCATAGATAACACATTTAAATAGAAAATTTGTTGTCTAATTCTAATCTCTCTTGTAAAAATGAGTCTTTTTGGGTGTAAAAAGTGTGAGTCACCAAGATCATTAATTAGAAAGCAAATTCATTCCAAGAACTACTAAATTGTAACCATCTTATTGTATATTAACATAGATCACATTTAAAAGCTTATTCCTTCAGAAGGTGTTCTTGATAGTACAAGCAGATGGGTACTGAACATAACCTGCCTTGTGTCATAGTTATTTACGTATTTATCTATTTCCTTGAATAGATCTGAAAGCCTTTGCAAACAGATACAGTGTATGTCTCAATTTAGAGCCTCAAATAGTGTGGGTTTAAATGAGACTGCTTAGAATTAATATTTCTGATTTAAAAATATGAACTAATATTCTAACAGCTTGGATAATTATCTTTAAGTAAGTGGCTTTTATTCGATTAAATATTTACTTCTGCTATTAACAACAGGAATTAGGCAAGAAAATATATACTAATATTGGGAGAACATGAACATGTACACTGATGTATACTGTATTAAATTATTTGCCAAATAATGCTTCTTAATTAGTTCTATAACAATGGCAGTTTAATTATGCTAAGTTGAAATAAAGAAGAGAGTAATGTCAAGCAACTCTTAATTTCTAGCTTCTACTCAAGCTCTTAGACTTTCTTTGTCAAACTACTGTCTTCAGGGTGTGGTCCTGGAACCCCAAAATGTCTTTCAGTAGATCTAGGAAGAAAAAATGTGAGGGCTTTTAATAATGTTAAGACAAAATTTGTTTTTTTCACTCTTATCTTCTTACCATTGCATATGGAGTTTTCCAGAGGTTACATGGCGTGTGTTGATGTCAACACTATAGCTGATAATAGAATGTATTGTTTGAGTATTTTTGTGGTTTTTTTTTTTTAAGATTTTATTTATTTGCGAGAGAGAGAATGAGAGACAGAGAGCATGAGAGGGAGGAGGGTCAGAGGGAGAAGCAGACTCCCTGCTGAGCAGGGAGCCTGATGTGGGACTCGATCCCGGGACTCCGGGATCATGACCTGAGCCGAAGGCAGTCGCTTAACCAACTGAGCCACCCAGGCGCCCCGAGTATTTTTGTGTTTTAAAATTAGTCAAGAGTGAAAAGGGGTCTCCAGAATAAAAGGTATAAAAACCTGCTGCTGTAGAAGAAAATTTAACCCCATGAGAAGTACTAAAATAGATCAATAGAACTATGTTACTTGACATTTACTTTCTATTTTTGAAGATGTAGAACCCTAATCTTCTGAAATCATAGAAGGTGTTTGCAAGAATGATACTTTTCATCTTTTTCTCCCTGGGACAGCTATAACTGAGGGTTGCCAGATGATTTTAATCAAAACGCTAGACATGCTTGGTAAAAATTTGTCTACCAAAAGAGAAATGCATGTACTAAGGGAAAATTATTTCCCTTATATTTAGCACACATTATAACATTTTTAATTTCAACAGCTCATCTTTTGTTTCCAAAGAGATTAAAGACAAATCTTTCATCTTGCCAACTCCAAACGAACAAAGTTGCATCATTTACTCCAGCCTAATATTCTTTTAGCCATAGATATTTCATAAAAATTGAAATAAGGTATTAAAACTTTTAAAAACAAATCTGGAGCAGCAGTTTATTTTCCACTATTTAAAATATGTTCCTTCAAGAAAAGGGAACATCATGTCCAAAGCACTGGCTCCCTCATTGTGAAAAACTGGAGGGCTCACTTTTTTTTCCATGGTAAAAATATCCAGATCTGAATTACTTAGCCAAATTTGAGTGTTCCAAGTTTCATATCATGGATTTTTAACACAAAAATCACTTCTTAAGAATATCTGAGCACTCCAGGTCATAATCCCAGGGTCCTGGGATCGAGTCCCACATCAGGCTCCCTGCTCAGTGGGAAGCCTGCTTCTCCCTCTCCCACTCCCCCTGCTTGTGTTCCTTCTCACTGTCTCTCTCTCTCTCTCTGTCAAATAAATAAAAAAAATCTTAAAAAAAAAAAAAAAGAATATCTGAGCACTCTTGGGTACACTTTCAGTCCTTCAGAATTGTATTTATTGGGTGCCTGGGTGGTTCAGTTGGTTAAGCGACTGCCTTCGGCTCAGGTCATGATCCTGGAGTCCCTGGATGGAGTCCCGCATTGGGCTCCCTGCTCGGCAGGGAGCCTGCTTCTCCCTCTGACCCTCCCCCCCCTCATGTGCTCTCTCTCTCTCATTCTCTCTCTCTCAAATAAATAAATAAAATCTTTGAAAAAAAAAAAAAAGAATTGTATTTATTGACTAATAAACAGGCATCATTTTTTTTTCTCCAAATGGGTTGTAAAATAATTATCAAAGAAAATGAAACCAAACTCACTTTTATTACTGAAGATCAGAACCTAATTTCTTCTTATTTTATGGCTGCCAATCTGTTTTAATTAACATTTCATAAGTTCTCAGTCTCAAAAGTACCCTGAAGATATACAATTAATGAGTATTTGTTAAAGGATATTGCTTCTTGAATTATATTATTGATTCAACCAAAAGGATGGTAGTCAGCACTATTACTGCCCTTCCTAGATTCCTTTTACTGGCCTGGCCGCTGTGAGTGTTGGGAATCGTTTGCAGTACACCTTGACTTCTTCAGAGAATTGCCTTTAGGTGATGTTCCCTGGCAGGTAACATTTGCCCTTCCAGGAGGCTAACATGGATAATAATGGTACAAAACCCTTTTCGCCTTAAAAACCTCATTGTGATTTACACCCGACTAATGTCCCACAGAAAAATCAAGAATGGCTTGCAAACAAGGCCAATTCACCAAGTTGTCCAGCTCACTGAGTATTTCTGCATAAAGTTACATCAACAATGATATAATCAATTAATCAGCAGATGATTTACTGAGCCCATATTCTGTGTCAGGGTTAGGTGTTGGGACAATAATTTGACAGAAAAGATCCTGGCCTTTGTGGTACATAAATTCTAATGGATAAAATAGACAAACACAGCGGCACATAAATAAATCAAATATTCGTTTTGATGTGACATGAAGGAATATAACAAAGGACGGAGTTAACGATAGAAAGAAATTTGCTTTAGATGGGGTAGGCAGCAGTGACTTTTCTGATAAGATGTCCTCAGAAAAAGAGGAAGACAGCATAAACCACCATTCAGAGCAGAAGGAAAACTCAGAAAGTGCCGGCAGTGGTAAGACGGAGCAAAAGGGTGCCTCAGCCAGATTTGGCAGAGCCAGTAGCCATCAGGTTAATGAGGGATGAATACTTTTGGTGCCAGCTCTGAACAAACACATGAAATGATTATATCTTAGTAATGAGGCCAACAAAGGAAGGAAGGAAGGAAGGAAGAGAGAGAAAGAAAGAAAGAAAGAAAGAAAGAAAGAAAGAAAGAAAGAAAGA
>NC_058403.1:16702394-16753455 GCF_002201575.2 Neomonachus schauinslandi
GAAAGAAAGAAAGAAAGAAAGAAAGAAAGAAAGAAAGAAAGAAAGAAGGGGGGGAAGGAAAGAGGGAGATGCTCATCCTGGCATACACTGCAGGCCAGATTTCCTGGGACAAGTACTGAAATCCACAGAATAGAATCCTGACCAAACATGTAGACTGTTGCCTATAGCCTTATGATAAGAAACTATAGTACTGTATGAGAAAATTCTTTAGTCTTTATATATGTGTGTGTATGCATTGATCCATCTACTTTGAGTTTGTTTATTTGCTTGTTTTTTAGTAAAATGGGGGATTGATCATTCTCAGATGTGCTTAGCCATGGTCCTAAGTTCCCTTTTGATCTCCAAAGTTAAGAAATACTTTACCACTGTACAAGGTAATTGTATAAAGCCATGCAGGAACTGAATAAGTCCTACCAAATTACTACATTTCAATTAGCATTCACTCCAAACAGTGTTTTATCCTGAGGCTTAATTTGGCCTTGGAGCATTAATTTTATTATATATATATTTTATATATAAATTTATTAACTTATTATACATACCTTTGTAGCCACTGGCATTCATTTGCCATGTTCTCAGTGAAAAGGGTAGTCCCATGAGCTGGCAATGGATAGAAGTTAACTGGGTTCTGGGTGCCTGGGTGGCTCAGTTGGTTAAGAGACTGCCTTTGACTCAGGTCATGATCTGGGAATCCTGGGATCTTGAGTCCCTCATAGGGTTCCCTGCTAGGCAGGGAGTTTGTTTCTCCCTCTGACCCTCCCCCCTCTCATGCTCTCTCTCTCTCATTCTCTCTCTTTCAAATAAATAAATAAAATCTTAAAAAAAAAAAGTTACCTGGGTTCTGTAGGGCTTTTTCTAAACTTTAATCCCATAGATTTAACAAAGAATTTAATTGATTAGCGATGTTTACAGTATGAACACAGAATGTATTAAATAAATTTACTTTTTGAAACAGAGATGAGAAGCATTGTATGGAATGTCAACATAACATCTGAATGGAGATAGTATATTCACATTCAGTCTTTAATAAGTTCTAATTCTGTCTAAGTGATAATTCTAAAGTAACTCCTTATAGTAAATTTGTTTGTATCCCTCATATTTTTTTGTGTGATGATAGTTAACGAGGGTTAAAAAGAAAACCATGGTCCCAAAATGGTGTCAGTTAAGTGCAGTCATCAAACCCAGGCTTAATACCTAACTTAATGACAATTTCAACCTTCCCTAGAAATGTAGTCTTAACCAGTCAGTCAGGAATTTTCTGATCAGCGTTAGTGAGGTAATCTGTCCCATGGGCCTTCTCCATTCCCCAAAGGAAGAGGAGGTAATCCACATAATAAGACCCCTGCACTTCCCAGTAAAGAAAGGTGATCAAGCCTGAGACAATTCTTTCTTTTCTTTTGCTAATAACTCTCTTGCTCCACCCTCCTTCCTATAGAAACCTTCCATTTTATATAACCTCTGGAGCGCTCCTCTACTTGTAAGATGAGATGCTGCCTGATTCATGAATTGTTTAATAAAGCCAATTAGATCTTCAAATTTGCTCAGTTGAGTTTTGTTTTTTTAACAGGTGTTTAATTTTAATTGAAAAATGCATAAAATAACACTTTTCTTATATTCTATTCTTATACACTGATGTTTAATACTGTGAAAATATTAATGCAATTTGCATTTGCATTATATTCAGTGATTTGGGTGAATTGATAATTTGTGTTTATTGATGGATTCATTTAACCCCTCTCATTCTAAAAAAAAGAAGAAAAAAAAAAAAGAAAGAAAAAGAATTAATTCAGTTGTCATGTACATGGCGCTGTTTCCAGATAGGGCTTATAAGAGTCAGAAGATGAATCAGTGCTATTTATTTCACTAATTTAGAATATTACTCAATGGTTATCCTGCTATTCTTCCTCACCTTCAATTTTAAAGAAATCCCAAAGGCAAAAATGACTGTTGAACAGCTCATGCCCGTTCATTGAGTATATGGGAAACAATAATTTAGTCATTTATTCCATTTCTGTTGATATACCAAAACAAATAGCAACAACAAAAAAATGTCAAGTACCACAAAGTACCCTATTATACTAGCAACTTTACATTTCATGAAGGCCAGAATGTGATGGAAGAAAGAAAACTCAAATTAAATACATTAATTTATATATTATCTCATATTCTAGTCATCATATCAGTGTTAGGAAACTTGGAGAGACTTCTTATTTATACCAACTTATTATTTTTTTGGTATCTTACTCTGTCAATATTTTATTCTTATCTCCCGGTATTATTGATGTTATTTATTCTTCATTAATCATAACTTTTTAAAGAATTATTCTGAAAATCTCTTAATTGACATAATTTTTAGACTTGTTATCTATTTTATTGCTTATTTACTGTATAAATCTACAGATATCTTCAGATATTCATAATATATCTCAAATTCTTAAGCAATTCTATTTTTTGTTATTAGAGAAACAAAAATATTGTGACTGATGCTTTGGCTTGTTGACCATGTGTTTTCATTCATTGGTAAATCAACAACATATCACCTAGGAATCCTGTGTTTGAGTAGAAGGTAATGACTGATGAGACCTTGGGGTATACTTCACTGGGAGTTGTTACGTGAGTTCTATGTGTGGGAATAGAAAGCAACAGAATATTGAAGACTATAAGAGTGGGCTGTAGATTTAAAAATGGGTAGAGAGAATTTGGAGTGTCTGTAGAGAGCAAAATGGAGTCTCTTATGTCAAGCGGGAGACTGTGTCAAGCAGAGGCCTATGTCAATCAATGGCACAAGCAGTTAAGGTACTGCAAATAGGAGATATCGCCTGGACCAACATCAGCTGACACCCCAGATCTGAGAATGAGCAGAACCAGAGGAGGTCTACAGAGACCCAAAATTGATTAAATCCCTTTAAAAAGGGAAGGATTTTGGCAGCAAACTGTCAGACTCTTCAGATGTGACCCCTCTATGTCTGACCACTTAATAAAGGTAACTGCTGTCACCTCCAAGCAGAATGGAGACCTTTCACTGCTTGAACATAAGAAGCCGTAAGCACCAAGAACTGACTCCGACCAGACAGGCCTTATTTCAACTGCGAACCCAAGGACTGACTTCGCGTTTGGTTTCTTAACTTCCTGAGCCCTTGTGTTTTCTTGTTTGTTGTGTGGCTTGTCTTCTGTCCTGCTCTGTGTAAGAAGCCAAGTTTAATCACATGGTAAATTGTCATTGAGTTTGGATCCTGAACCTGCTTTATAAGTGTGATTTAACTTTGCTTTATGATTGAATAAAGCTGACACTATGGAAAGACACAACTCGTGTGTGAGCTTTCATAGTGTGCTCATGACAGTGGCTCAGTCAGTTAAGTGTCTGACTCTTGATTTTGGCTCAGGTCATGATCTCAGGGTCGTGAGATGGAGTCCTACACGTTGGGTGTGGAGCCTACTTAAGATTCTCTCTCTCCTTTTCCCTGTGGCCCCTCCCCACCCCCCTCTCTCTCTCCTTCTTTAAAGAAAAAAAAAAGGCCAATGACCTTAACAGACATCTCATCAAAGAAGATATACAGACAAGTAAACATAGGAAAAGAAGCAACAGAGAGACACCATTACACATAGATTAGAAGAGCCAAAATCCCAAACACTAAGGATGCCAAATACTGGAGAGAATGTGGAGCAACAGGAACTTTTATTCCTTGCTGGTGGGAATACAAAATGGAACAGCCACTTTGGAGACAGTTTGTTAGTTTTGTATAAAACTAAAAATAATCTTATCATATGATTCAATTGCACTGCTTGATGTTTACACAAAGAAGTTGAATACATATGTCCATACAAAAACCTACACATACGGATGTTTATAGAAGCTTTATTCATAATTTTCCAAACTTAGAAACAAATAAAATACCCTTCAGTAGGTGAATGGATAAACTGTATATCCAGAAAATGAAATATTATTCAGACAGAAAGATACACAAAAGAATTATCAAGCCATGAAAAGACATGGAAGACTTTTTTTTTAAGATTTATTTATTTTAGAGAGAGAACATGCTCACTGGGGAAGGACAGAGGTAGAGAGAGAGACAGAATCTTAAGGAGACTCCCCACTGAGCACGGAGCCCAATAGGGGGCTCCATCTCACAGCCCTGAGGTCATGATGTGAGCTGAAATCAAGAGCCAGACACTTAACCACTTAACCAACTGAGCCACCCAGGTGCCTCAAGACATGGAAGAAACTTAAATGCATATTACTCATTAAAATAAGCCGTGAGAAGGTTACCTACTGTAAGATTCAACTATATGACATTCTAGAAAAGGCAAAACTATGGAGACTGTAAAAATATCAGTGGTTGCGAGAGATTGGAGCTGGGGGGATGAATAAGCAGAGCACAGAAGACTTTTAGGGCAGAAAAAATGCTCTGTTATGATATAGAGTGATGTATATCGTATATATATATGTATATATATATATATATACACACACACACACGTCAATATATATTTGCAAAACCCATAGTTATAAGATGATAAGATACATGATATAAATTATAGTGACACCATGTGATGGTGGAGCGTCCTTAGGTCCCCAGAGTGATCCGCTAACCCTTATGATATATGTAGCATGACTAAAACATTAAGTTCTGCTTGATTAAGCCATTAACATATGGGGAGCTGTTTGTCACAAATATAGATACTATCTCAGTTCTTTGAGATGAATTCAATTTCATGGGTGATTATATAATTAGGGTATACCTATATATGAAACCCATTAAAAGCATAAAGTTGAACAAAAATCAAAATGACCGCATTAATGCTTCAGCAAAGCTGGATTTTAAAGTAACCTTTTTCTTCTCTTCAGCAAACCTCCCCTCCTCCCTTCTTATCCTTTTGTTTTAGGAATCTGGTACCACCCTGAAAACGACTAATGAGGCTGGCAGCACATACACAGTTCCGGCTGAATCCAGCTAGATTCTGTATTTCCCTATGAAACCCCCCAGCCCCTTCCTCCAGGCAGGCTTGCAGTTTTTTGAAGGCCATAGCCTGCTGCAGCCTCCTTTGCCCAGCAAAGCAATAAAACTATTATTTCTCTTTATCCCAAACTCTGTCTTTACATTATATTTTGGCTCCAAGGGATGGAGGTTGGTTTTTGATAACATACATTCTTATATATTTATAAAGTATGCATTTACTATTTATAACATATATTAAATAAACAAAAACATTAGGATTTAATAAAAAATATTCCTTCATATTGATTTCAACTTATAAATAGCTTGATCATATTAAATCAATTAGCTAAATTGGAAGTACTCCATTTTCTGTCATTCAGTGACATTAAATGTCTATAGAATTTATAAAAATATTCTTCATTTACATCAATACCATTACCTTGAGAACCTTCATTTAATTATAGGTCTTAGGAGAGAAATAGTTAGGCTTTCACAGTAGATGATCATATTTCAGTAGAAAATATTTAACCCTGGGATGTTTCAATTTTAAAATGCTCAATTTTAGTTTGAAGTGCCATTACTCACTAAAGTGGTTTTGGTTCCAAAGGGATATTTAATTAATTCCTTATTGAATCTGGCAAAAGAAATGGCTAAAATAAAAATACCAAACCTACCACCTGTCATCCTATCATTTTAGTTTTATTCCCTGGAAGTCTTGTTTAGTAAATTTTTCAGTCACAGTCTATTATACTTGAAGCTCTTTTAGTTAACATTGTGTCTGTTACATGTCTGACTAAAATCTTAACAAGAATTATGAAAATTTGCTATATTATAGGTCAAAATGTGTGGGTTAGAAGGGAATAAAGGTTAATGATATTTATAAAGCATGTGAAAGAGCTCCAAATACAAATTGTGACAAATCACAGATTGGCCTAGGCTTATTCTTTAAAACAATGTACCAGGCAATAGGCAATTCAGAGACAGGAAGAGACAGAGCTTGGCTCAGTCAAGATTCAAGAGAACCAAAAGCAGTAAAACATGTGTCTGTGAGAGAGAGAAAGAGTTTTTGCCATGAATTGGCTTATGTAATTGTGGGGGCTGGCTAGGCAAGTCTAAAAGTTAGAAATCTGTAGGGCAGATCACCAGGAAAAAGTAGACTAGAACTTCTGGGGACAGTCTGCAGCTACTGTCCACAGGCAGAATCTTTTCTTCCTCAAGGAAACCTTAGCTCTGCTCTTAAAGCCTTTCAAGTGATTGAATCAGGCCTCCCTAAATCATCTAAAACAATCTCTTTTACTTAAAGTCAGCTAATTATGGACTTCAATCATATCTATAAAAATACCTTCACAGAGACGCTGACACCAGTGTTTGAATAGCTGGAGACTATAGTTAGTTCTATTGACACATAAAAAATAAATAAATGAATAAAACGATCAGTATGGCTGTTGAGGAAGCCACATTCCACACAGAAGGGATCCACTGATCCACAGGCTAGAAGGAGGCCACATTGCACCAGGAAGGAGCAGACAAAAAGAAGAGTTGATACACAGATAATGCAGCCTGGATACCAAAAAGAGCTAGGGTTACTGCTACAAATGAAGGCAAGAGGGATTATTCTTTGAAACCAAAGCATTCACCAGGGCATTGAGTGGTGCTTTTATTTCCAGTGCTGATTGTAAAAATCACAACCCAACTGACAGAAAGCAGCTGAGGTCTAAGCAGAGCTTATTCTGCTAACTCTTCAGAGTTAAGACTTTAGAACAGATTGTGGATGGTCTCTTTCCTGAAGCCTCTGGGATGGATTTGACTCAGTGGAGCTCATTAGGTGGATCAGAGTAGAAAAGCTCTTGTGTTTACTAGAAAGGCCTTTTAATTTGCTCTGCTAAGAATCTCTTAGTTTCTTTCCCAGGATTCTCTGACAGGGTGTGGAGAATCTTCTTGGCATAGGTGCTCAAGCAAACCTAGAAATTTGGGGAAGTTAACATCTCTTGGAGCTATCCTTGACCAGTGAGGGATATAAGCCAGTGGATAAAAGCTCCTGTTTGCCTTCATTCCGGCAGACAATTCCAATGTGTCAATGGATTCAACCCCATTTGCCTAAAATTATGCTCAACTTTTACCTCATTTCCTGTTTCCCTTTTCCTCATCCCCCACTCCTGCTCTTTGGGATCTTGGCATAAAACAGGGAAGCAGGAAATGAGGTCAAGCAATCTGACCACATACTAAACATTGTACATTTTATGTGGGAGAAAAATTTTAATAGACTAAGATACCATTTCTCTAGGAATGAAAGGCAAAACATCGGCATTAAAGCATTTTATTTTTGATAGAGTGTTTTTCAATTAATTTATTTGTAAGGGTCCACATTTGAACATCCACCGCAATTCACAGTTAACCACTGTTTGTATATTCTAAATCTTATTTGTAAGCAAAGACTGGGCTACCTATTTTCTGGAGTCAAGATCTGGACAGGGTAGACATTTCAGAAGTTTGACAACATTACAGAATGGAGATTTAATGAAATCTACCCCCATTTGCCTGCATGCAAATCACTACTCTACACATTTTTTTTTGTCAGTTACTAGAATAACTCATTTTTTTGGCCAAAAACTTAGAATATATTTAAAATCACAGCATAATCATGTAACAAATTCTGTTACTTTTGAAGTCTGTTATCTAACAAAAAGCATATTTTCCATCTGTTTCAGAGAGCAGCATTTTACTGCCAAAGAGAAAGAAAAAAAAAATTCAAGTATAATACAGCTTTTTCTAAAACCAAATTACATAAATATTTCTCAAAAAATATATTTTTTTCCACAAAGTGAAAATTAGTTCCATCTATTTGCTTTAACTTGTTATAAATCTGTTTTGAAAACTGTGCTATTTCAAACATTTTCTGGAATGATGCCTAGTCACTTTTTTTAGGATAATGCCTAGTCTATTTGGGGTAGTTCATTTACCCACGAACGTTGTCTTGAAATTTTCTCTGCCCATGGTATTATAAAGAAGACTCAGGATATCTTGCACTGCTCTGAAGGACAAAGCACTCAGTTTGGGGAGATTTCAATTCATGCATTTTTATTGTTTCTTTTTCATCTGTCTGCCTCACTCTTAGAAAGTTGAGGGAAAGGCAGCTTTTAGAAAAAGGACAAACAGGCTCTAAGAACCATGGAGGGGCTGGGGAAAAAAGATAGTGAACAATGAAATAGTATTTTATAGACTCCCTAATTTGGGAATGTGTTCTTTTCTTGAAATTCGTCCAATTGGATAAGATTTCTTTTAATGAGTCTAAACCCTGACATCTAGACCAGGGGTAAACACATAATTGTAGGATCTTTCTATTTGAGTAGAGGAAGGAAACTACTCAGCCAGATGGACGTCAATTGGGCCGGAATTTCTTCTGAAAAGTTGCTCACCTCAAGTGGGAAGGAAAATGTGCTGGTTGCTAAGCTACTGATAGGCTTTGCCCTTCCTCTGCTTAATAGACAGTCACTGGGTCAAGGCACAAATGATGACGTTAAAGCTGGCTTTTCCTTGCTAATTGAATAGTAACATAGGAAGTGGCTAAGGGTTTCCTCTCAATCAGCTATTACCCCTGGCTATTCTCTGACCTTCCCTCCTGGGGTGAAGGGTGGAGACACAGACAATTCCTGGGGTGATAGGAGCCCAGAGATATAAGGGATAGATTTACTGATAGTAAAATTAGCAAACATTAACAATACATTTATGTACCAAAATTATATAAAATCATGATTTATTCAATTTTTAAAAGAGCTTGTAGTAAAAAGGAGGGACTTTATGCCAAATATGCTGGTGTTTACTGCTCAGACTTGTCCATGTAATTACTCCCGATGGCAAAGGATTAGGAAGGCTTAGCCTTGGGCTTTTGCTCAAATTTGAAATGCCATCTCCCCCTTGGGATTAGAGTAACAAGGGTCAGCCTTAGAAATTAGAAAACATGACTTCAAGGCACACAGTAGGAGGCCTCCTGTGGTCAATTTCAATGTATGTGTTTTATATCGCTTGTCTCTGGCACGCTCACATTCAGCAGCATGTTATAGTGCTTACACTGATGAAGACATTGCTATCAAAGTTCTAGATTTTACCCTAACAATTATTAGCCCTTGGGTTTTACTCTCAGGCTTCTAGTGGTTTATTGCTCACCAAAGAGGTTCTGGTTGGAAGAAGAGGCAAAATGTTCCCTTTGCAGCGGAGAAGTAGGAGAGGGTTAAGAAATCTCTTGTAATCTGTAAGCACCTACTGTGTATATGTATTGTGGTAGGTGCTGGGGATACAGTGGGAGAAAAAGGAGATATGTAACTGGTACCATCCTGTTTGCAGTCCCAGGAAGATTGAAGCTGGACTCAGATGCATGCCTCCAGGCTGATGCTACATTGAGATTATATAAGAGTGAGATTTGGGGCAAGGTCATTATTAAGGTACAGAGGGTATTGGATACAGTGAGAGCTGAGAAGATTTGGGTTGTCACAACAGTAGGGGTGGAAACTGCTTCTACTTATTGTTTTTGTTTTGTTTTGTTTTTGAGCTGTCATTGGCGATTGTTTGCACTGGTGGAGACAGTGTTATCCTGCAGTAGCTTTCTGTTTTGGAAAAATTACTCAAACAGTCATTATAAAGCCATTAGTTATAAGACAAAGATCTTTTAAAGCTCCTAAGAATGGGTGACAAGACATTTTTTTAAGAACTGGCTCAGGGCTGATAGAGTCGTATTAGCTTATATGCAGACTAAATGTTTCTGTTCAGGGATTTTTGAAATTGTGTAAACCTCAAGGAGTCATCTGGGACTTAATAGATAGAGTTTCTTTACTTTGTAACTTATAGTAATTGAAGATTAGGAACATGACTAGAGCAGTTCTGACCTAGACCAGATAGAATAGAAAACTAATAAAGCCATTGAGTCATAACACACACACACACACACACACACACAAGGAAGAATGAGAAAAAACAGGGAGTTACTTATTGTACCAATATATGAGTCAGAGGCAGATTGTTTGTTTCGGGCAGCAAATGGTGCTGATTTTTAAAATCTCTCCTGACCCAGTCTTCTAGAACTCTAGGTATATTTTGTGTGTATTATAGGGCAAAACAGAAACACCATTACTGATAAGATTGTTGTGACAGCCTTATTTCCCATTTCCTTTGCTACTAGGGAAATTGGACATGATAGCCTCTGGTTATACCCATCCCAATCACTCCCCACTCTTGGAATGCATCACATCATATTATGGGGAAATATATACTAAGCACCTACTACATACACATACATACATACATACATACATACACACCTACCACAGATAGCAGTGACAGATTCATTCTTTGTTCTTATATTCTAATAGTGGAGCTTAATGATGGCCAACAACTACTAATTATGTGATAAAAAGTCAATCATTGTTAAGTGCTCTGAAGAAATATAAAGCAGGGGAGGTATAAGGAGTGATGGGGGTATAAGTGAAATCAATGGTCAGGAACCTCTCTTTGAGGAAGTAACATTTGAATAGAAAGCTGGATGAATAAAGGGAGGCTGCCATTTGAATGTGTCAGTGAAACTTACGCAAGGGAAAGGTCTGTTTAAGAAACAGACAAGAGGGCACCTGGGTGGCTCAGTCAGTTAATTGTCTGCCTTTGGCTCAGGTCATGACCCCAGGGTCCTAGGTTTGAGGCCCACATCAGGCTCCCTGCTTGGAGGGGAGCCTGCTTCTGCCTCTCCCTCCCCCTGCTGGTGCTTTCTCTCTTTCTGTCAAATAAATAAATAACATCTTAAGAAAAAAAAAAGAAACAGACAGGAATCCAGCTAGAGCACAGTGAGCAGGGGTCATGGTGGATAGAAATTAGACTAGAGGGTGAGCCAGGGGTTAGGTTTTAGAGAACCTTGTAAATTAATGTGATTCGCTTCCTAATATTATAGAAGCCCAATGAAGGTTTATATTCCTGAAAGTGGAATGACCTGGTTTGTATTTTAGGAGAACTCACTATTTTGTGGAGAATAAGTTCTAGAAGGACAAGAATTGAAACTGAAGGAAGAAGCTCCATTGGAAGCCTATTTCAGCATTCTAGGTGACAAAGGATCTTAGTCCAGACTGGGGTAATAACAATGGACATAGATAGAAGTGGTTGGATTCTCGGGGCTCCTGGGTGGCTCAGTCATTAAGCATCTGCCTTTGGCTCAGGTTGTGATCCCAGGGTCTTGGGATTGAGCCCCACATCAGGCTCCCTGCTCAGTGGGGAGTCTGCTTCTCCCTCTACCACTCTCCCTGCTTGTGTCTCTCTGTCAAATAAATAAATAAAAATCTTAAAAAAAAAAAGAAGTGCTTGGATTCTCAACCCATTTTGAAGATCGAGATCACAGGATTTTTGATAGAGTGCATGCAAGGAGTGCAAAAAAGAAGGAAGTCAAGGTTAACCTCAACTGTTTTGACACGAATAACTGCAAGCTTAGAAGTGCCATTTTCTTTGCTACGGAACAGTGATGGTTAATTTTATGCATCAGTCTGACTGGGCCACAGGATACTCAGACATTTTTTTTAAAGATTTTATTTATTTATTTGACAGAGAGAGAGAGACAGCGAGAGAGGGAACACAGCAGGGTGAGTGGGAGAGGGAGAAGCAGGCTTCCCACTGAGCGGGGACCCCGATGCGGGGCTCCATCCCAGAACCCTGGGGTCATGACCTGAGCCAAAGGCAGACGCTTAACCATCTGAGCCACCCAGGTGCCCTAGGATACTCAGACGTTTTACCCAACAGTTATTCTGAGTGTGTCTGTGAGAGTGTTTCTGGGTGAGATTAACATTTGAATTAGTAGACTACATAAAGTAAAATACTTCTCTAATCTGGGAGGCCTCAACCAATCAGCTGAAGACTTCAGTAGAACAAAGTGACCAAGTAAGAGAGAACTTCTCCTGTCTGTTTGGGTTGGTATATCAGTCTTTTCCTGCCTTTGGACTCAGACTGAAAAACTGGTTCATCGTGGGTCTTAGCCTGCCATCTTAAGAACTTACACCATCTCACTGAGGGTTGCTGGAGTGGTGGGGGATGGGAGGGATGGGGTGGCTGGGTGATAGACATTGGGGAAGGTATGTGCTATGGTGAGTGCTGTGAATTGTGTAAGACTGTTGAATCACAGACCTGTACCTCTGAAACAAATAATACATTATATGTTAAAAAGAAAGAAGAAGAAGAAGAAGATAATAGGAAGGGAAAAATGAAGGGGGAGAATTCGGAGGGGGAGACGAACCATGAGAGACTATGGACTCTGAGAAACAAACTGAGGGTTCTAGAGGGGAGGGGGGTGGGGGGATGGGTTAGCCTGGTGATGGGTATTAAAGAGGGCACGTACTGAATGGAGCACTGGGTGTTATGCACAAACAATGAATCATGGAACACTACGTCAAAAACTAATGATGTAATGTATGGTGATTAACATAACATAAAAAAAAATAATTTACACCATCGATTTACACCACCAACTCCCTTGGTTCACAGGTCTTCTGACAAAAACTAAAATTACACCATTGGCTGTCTTGAGTCTCTAGCTTGCCATCTATAAATCTTAGAACTTCTCAGTGACCATAGTCATATGAGCTAATTCCTTATAATATCTATTATCTATCTATCTATCTATCCAGTCTATCCTATCAGTACATTTCTCCAAAGAACCCTGACTAATACAGAAACGCTTGGAAAAAAACAGATTTTGTTTGTTTTTGTTCTGAGTTTTCTTTTTGGTGGTATGCCAAGAATGAAGAATTCTATTATTATATACCCAAACAGGATTATATCAGGGGCATTGACTCTAATTGTCTAGAGATTATGGGAGAGACAGCAGGTGGAAAAATACATGTGGAATTTATCAGTGTAAAGGGTCTTAAAGAATGAGAACTTGATGATTTTTCTTATAAGGACATATGGGCCCTTTCTACTCCATTACGACCTCATCTGCAATTACTCTATTTCAAAATAGAGGTACTAGGAGTTAGAACTTCAACATATCTTTTCTTAGGGAAACAATTTAACTCTGCTAAACTTTATTGATTGGAAAAGCAAGAGAGGGTTTAAGAATTGACCACTGAATTTGGTAGCTTTGACGTCATTCATGACCATGAAAACAATAGTTTAAAGAAAGTAGAAGGTGCCAAAATCTAAGTGAAACAAGGTCAAATGAGAACAGGAGAGAAAGGGGAGACAGGAAATATGCATTTTGGTATCGTTATTGTTGAGAAGTTATGCTATAGGGGAGGCAGAAGTGGGGAGGTAGGGGAGACAAATGTGAGGTGAGGTAACTTTTTAATTAAATTTACTTTTTAAAGAAGATAGAAGATATTGTAGCCTGTTTGTCTGCTAACTGAATGATAGAGAAGAAAGAATTGCTGGTTGAGGAAAGATAAGAAAATTTGCAAGTACAAATTATGAGTGTAAGCCAGATGGTAGAGAATCCCATGCATTTTTAGAAGAGGCATCTCAAGAGTAAAGAAAGTAAGCCCACTAAAACAAGCAAAGCAGAGGCACACTGAGAAAGCTTGGGGCCAGAGTTGTCTTTTGCTAAAGCTGTTACTTCTATTATATCTGTTTTAGTTTAAGATCCAGAAGTTGGATTTTCAGTTTTGCTAGGCTGCAGGTCTCTCAGTTCATTTTTATTTGAGGTTGTATGTAGAAAATATCTTCCGTATCAGGATCATATTTCCTGTCACTTCTACCTATAGGCTACTTGGCCTTATGTTCATCTTTCCCATGGGAATGTGTGGAAAATGGTCAAAAGCATCTAAAACACAGTGGTATTTTCAGTATTTACTTATCAGTGCTCCTAATGTTGTTGTTTGGTGGACATCTGCACTTCCTCCCAAGGACTGTCAACAATGTCATCAATTTTTTCAATCAATTGTTGTTTATCAATTTTAAATTTGCTTTCTATGGCAGCCTACAAAGTCTCTGTCCCCCTTTCTTGTCATTTAAGCCACTACGGGAGTGACCACAATCTATAGTAATACAACTTCCAAAGTAGCTCTTGGACCCCTGCCTTTGATTCATCAGGAAGCGTGCTATAAAAATTGGGCCAATGGGCGTTACTTTCCAACGCTCACTTCGTATGTAGCCATGGAGATTGAAGAATACAAAGGAAACTCTCCTAGAACATGTACTAGTTTCCTAGGGCTTTTGTAACAAAGTATGACAGACTGGGTGGCTTAAAATAACAAATTTATTGCCTATAGTTCTGAAGCCTAGAAATCAAAAATCAAGGTGTTGGCAAGGGCCTGCTCCCTCTAAAACCTGTAAGAAAATATTTCCTTGCCTCTTCTTAGCTTCTAGTGCTTTGGTGGCCATCTTTGACATTCCTTGGCTTATAAATGCATCACTCCAATCCTCTGTCTTCATAGGGCATACTCCTTTTATACGTGTCTATGTCTCTTTCTTTTTCTTATAAGGACATATGGGCCCATTCTACTCCATTACGACCTCATCTGCAATTACTCTATTTCAAAATAGAGGTACTAGGAGTTAGAACTTCAACATATCTTTTCTTAGGGAAACAATTCAACCCATGACAGAACAGAGCCTCCATTTGAGCAAGTAGTTCCCTCTGCTGCTAGGTCAGGAGTTGCCTCAATTTCTGCCCAGTTGCATTTAATAATTACTGTGGATTAGTGAATACCCTGAGTTTGGACTCTACCCTTTTCTAAACAAGAGGCTCGTTTTGGTTATCCAGATCTTACTTCCTCTTTGTATTATTGGCTTTGTGTCAGAAGAGGGGACTTGGAAATAATTTGTATTTTAGGTTTCAGGCTTCTGGCCACAAACAATCAATCCAACCCTGATTACACTTGACATCACTGTGAAATGCTGGAATTTGTTGGGATTAATGTAGAGCATGAAATCTTCCATTATACCTGCTTGCTAAAAATGTAACACAGAGCCTGCTGGGGGTGAGGGAAGGTTTGGGAGAAGGGCATAGGCCTTTGGAATGTGAAGCCTGCGTGACCACTCTGCTGTTGGAATGTCGTGGGGAGGTGCCTCCCCCAAAGCTTTCTTAGCCCAAATAGCCACTATTTTGTGATCCAAGAGATGTATACATTGTCCCTTAGGCTATGTTTAGCAGAACTCATAGAATAGGCAGATTAGCATATCATATCTTTCTCTTTTTGGGGGTGGGAGGGATGCGGTGGCTGGGTGATAAACATTGGGGAGGGTATGTGCTATGGTGAGTGCTGTGAATTGTGTAAGACTGTTGAATCACAGACCTGTACCTCTGAAACAAATAATACATTATATGTTAAAAAAAGCATATCATATCTTTCCCGTAAAACAGATCCTCCTAGTTTCAGTAAGACCCCTTATCACACATCACTGCTTGAGAAACAGTGAGAAGGATTTGTGATTATCCTGAAGGACCAATAAAAGTGGGAGCAAAGAACAGCAAAGGGTCTTCATCTCTGAGCATTGACCCCCTTGTCTTCTCCTCTCTTTCACAGCAAAGTTTGGAGTCATCTTTCATCCATTGTCAATACAAGGATTGTTGGCCATTCCCAGCAGGAATTCACCCTAGTTGAGTGGTTACATAGACTTATGAGTGGACTCCCATGGAGGATCAGGTGCATATTTTATAATTGAAAAGAAGGGTATAAAGAGTGTGTGGGGTAGCCAAAAAAGTAGAAGATGGCAGGAATAGTCACCCCAATGGGTTGTTCTCATTTCTCTAATGATTAATAAACTCTATTCTTAGCCTGGCCTTTTGCAACACAGAATAAAGGCCAAAGTTTCTTGAGTTCCCTTACAACTAAATTATGGGCAGTTGAATATAAGCAGAATTTATACAGGTAGGGCGCCTGGGTGGCTCAGTTAGTTAAGCGACTGCCTTCAGCTAAGGTCATGATCCTGGAGTCCCTGGATCGAGTCCCGCATCAGGCTCCCTGCTCAGCGGGGAGTCTGCTTCTCACTCTGACCCTCCCCCCTCTCATGTGCTCTCTCTCATTCTCTCTCTCTCAAATAAATAAATAAAATCTTTTAAAAAAAAAGGATTTATACAGGTAATTTTAATACCATATCTACCATTTTCTTTTTTCCTACTTTGTCCATCCTGTTGCTAGAAATGTAGGCTTTATTTTATTTTTTTTATTATGTTATGTTAATCACCATACATTACATCATTAGTTTTTGATGTAGTGTTCCATGATTCGTTGTGTGCATATAACACCCAGTGCTCCATTCAGTATGTGCCCTCTTTAATACCCATCACCAGACTAACCCATTCCCCCAGCCCCCTCCCCTCTAGAACCCTCATTTTTTTTCTCAGAGTCCATAATCTCTCATGGTTCGTCTCCCCCTCCGATTTCATAGGCTTTATTTTAAGCTGTCTTGGACTATGTGGCAAGAGCATCACCCTTTAGTTGAAGCAAACAAACAGAAAATAATGCATCCAGAAAGGATATATATATATATAAATATATATATCCAGGACACACAATAGAGGCATGAGGTATAGTACAAAACTGCTACACATCTAAGTTTTACCAGGAACTCTGTGGATAAATCACAGAAGTAAAATTAAACAAGTACAAGGCTCTTGAGTGGACTTAGCAGACATTTTAACCCCTTGTCTCTGATACAACATTAATTACTGCTGATTCCTTGGAATAAATAAGCATCCGTAGAGTCCTTAGATTATTGGATGGTAAGGGAAAAATTACCATATTTCTTGAGTAAAGTATTTTAAATATTAAAACTATTACTTTATTGAGTACCAGAATTTAGTAAAACAGGGCTGAACAATGACATCATTTGTATTGAGACTGTGTACTTAATTTTTCTGTTTTTTTTTAAAAAGATTTTATTTATTTATCTGAGACAGAATGAGAGAGACAGAGAGCACATGAGAGGGGGGAGGGTCAGAGGGAGAAGCAGGCTCCCTGCCGAGCAGGGAGCCCGATGCGGGACTCGATACCGGGACTCCAGGATCATGACCTGAGCCGAAGGCAGTCGCTTAACCAACTGAGCCACCCAGGCGCCCGAGACTGTGTACTTAATTTTTGAAGTAAAGTTATAGTTGCTTCTTGGGTTGTAAAAAAAAAAAAGTCAACATTAGATTCCTGATTGATTTAAAACAAGAAAATACTTCCAAGTATCAATTGTGCTCATGAAGAACAATTGACAGCCAAAATCAACTGAGATTGGAGGAGATGTGACAATAGGACTATTGACAAGTTAAATCTAGTGTATCTTTAAGAAAAATAGAATAGAAATAACTAGACACAATGTGGGTTTTAGGAGGGTTATATAGCAGGAAAACATGAATGGAGGTATACGTGCAGAGGGCCACCTTATATAAAACGGTTGGGAGGTTGACGATACATGGACATACTCTGTGGAAATGCCATTTATAGTCACTGCACTCAGACTTAGACTAGGTAAAAATAAATAAAGAAATAAATAAAATAAAAAGCTTTTCTAAGATTTTTATGTAATCAATTTGAATCCATCTCTTGACCTTAGCTCATAAGAGGCCATTGCTTTATGAAAAAGTGCTCTAGGATAGGCACCACTCCATTACTCTCATTTCATGCAGCTGTTCTCCATAAGAGGAACCGAGGTGTATTTTTTTAAAAGATTTTATTTATTTATTTGAGAGAGAGAGAGAGCACCTGCAAGGGGAGGGGCAGAGGGAGAAGCAGACTCTCCACTGAGTAGGGAGCCCAACACAGGGCTCAGTCCCAGGACCCTGGAATCATAACCTGAGCCAAAGGCAGACATTTAACTGACTGAGCTACCCAGGCGTCTCAGAGCCTAGGTGTATTTATATCACTTTTAAGTGATATATATGAAGCAGATATGCTTTTTAAGTCTTATCTGTAAAATGTTTTCATTTTAAATGAATTATAGATTCCTTTGTTGAATTCTTCTTTTAAACACTCAGGTGTGACTCCAGTTGAAATAACTAGAACAGAAGGGTGATTGATATTTAGAGGGCATGCAGTCTTTTGGGAAACCCCAAAATATCCCAAATGAAAAGAAGGTTACCAGAGGATCTGCATCCATCCTGTAACTACTAGGAGCTATGAATGTATCTAAAATAGTATCATATTTTTCTTTAAGAAATGAAAAATTTGGGAGGAGTAAGATGGCGGAGGATTAGGAGACCTAAATTTCTTCTGGTCCCAGGAATTCAGCTAGATAGTTACCAAACCATTCTGAACACCTATGAACTCAACAGGAGATCGAAGAAAAGAATAGCAGAAACTCTATGAACAGAAAAGTGACCACTTTCTGGAAGGTAGGACATGTGGAGAAGTGAATCCGAGGCGATATTTGGGAAGATAGACCAAGGGGGGAGGGAGCCAGATACCAGCAAGTGATAGAGCAGCGGAGCACAAGATTGGAACATTTAGAAGTCTGTTGCGCTGAGGGACATTGCTCCAGTGACTAAGCAGGGGTGGAACCCTTGCTAGGACAGTGTGGTCTCAGGACCCTCAGGGTCACAGAAAGACTGGGGGTGCCTGAGTGTGGCAGAGCTCCCAGGTATCAGAGCAGGGAAGCTGGCTGCAGAGACGGAGCCAAGGAGTGGGCTCTTAGCTCGGGTTTGCCATAAACTGTGATCCGCAGCACAGATGGGCCACTGCTCTTTGATCAGGGACCCAACAAGTAGCAGATCCAGGGAGACTCCCCTTCCTCCCCCAGCAGGAGTGGCACAGGAGCTCCCTGCAGGAATCTGCTGGGTTTGGAGACTCCAAACAGGGTTGTGTGCCAGAGATAGAAATTTTTTCAAAGATATGGAACAAATAATCCTAAAATTTGTATGGAACCAGAAAAGACCCCGAATAGCCAGAGGAATGTTGAAAAAGAAAAGCAAAGCTGGCGGCATCATAATTCCGGACTTCAAGCTCTATTACAAAGCTGTCATCATCAAGACAGTATGGTACTGGCACAAAAACAGACACATAGATCAATGGAACAGAATCGAGAGCTCAGAAATGGACCCTCAACTTTATGGCCAACTAATCTTTGACAAGCAGGAAAGAATGTCCAATGGAAAAAAGACAGTCTCTTCAACAAATGGTGTTGGGAAAATTGGACAGCCACATGCAGAAGAATGAAACTGGACCATTTCCTTACACCACACACAAAAATAGACTCCAAATGGTGGAAAGTCCTAAATGTGAGACAGGAGTCCATCAAAATCCTAAAGGAGAACACAGGCAGCAACCTCTTCAACCTCAGCCACAGGAACTTCTTCCTAGAAACATTGCCAAAGGCAAGGGAAGCAAGGGTAAAAATGAACTATTGGGACTTCATCAAGATAAAAAGCTTTTGCAAAGCAAAGGAAACAGTCAACAAAACCAAAAGACAACCGACAGAATGGGAGAAGATATTTGCGAATGACATATCAGATAAAGGGCAAGTATCCAAAATCTATAAAGAACTTATCCAACTCAACACCCAAAGAACAAATGATCCAATCAAGAAATGGGCAGAAGACATGAACAGACACTTCTGCAAAGAAGACATCCATATGGCCACAGACACGTGAAAAAGTGCTCAACATCACTCGGCATCAGGGAAATCCAAATCAAAACTTCAAAGAGATACCATCTCACACCAGTCAGAATGGCTAAAATTAACATGTCAGGGAATGATAGATGTTGGCACGATGCAGAGAAAGGGGAACCCTCCTACACTGTTGGTGGGAATGCAAGCTGGTGCAGCCACTCTGGAAAACAGTATGGAGATTCCTCAAAAAGTTGAAAATAGAGCTACCCTGCAACCTAGCAATTGCACTACTAAGTATTTATCCCAAAGATACAAATGTAGTGATCCGGAGGGGCACATGCACCCCAATGTATATAGCAGCAATGTCCACAACAGCCAAACTATGGAAAGAGCCCAGATGAAAGGACAAAAAAGATGTGGTATATATATACAATGGAATATCATGCAGCCATCAAAAAATGAAATCTTGCCATTTGCAATGACATGGATAGAACCTGAGGGTATTATGCTAAGCGAAATAAGTCAATCTGAGAAAGACAAGTATCATATGATCTCACTGATATGAGGAATTTGAGAAACAAGACAGAAGATCATAGAGGAAGGAAGGGAAAATGAAACAAGAGAAACTGGAGAGGGAGACAAACCATAAAAGACTCTTAATCTCAGGAAACAAACTGAGGGTTGCTGGAGTGAAGGGGGGTGGGAGAGATGGGGTGGCTGGGTGATGGACATTGGGGAGGGTATGTACTATGGTGAGCACTGTGAATTATGTAAAACTGATGAATTTTGTTAATAAAAAATTTTTAAAAATAAAAATAAAAACATAAACACTCAGGTGTGTTTCTAATGGTCACATGGAATATGACAGAGGAGAAAGATTCAGAGCCTTTGTGTGCCTGTGTTGTTTGCATTTCAGAAGATAGATCTAGAGTGCAGGTTCTAGTTAGACCTAAGTCTTCTTCCCCAGGCATTTCAGGCACAATTAATTTATTGAATCTCTATCATTATAGTAAAAATTAAAAAATCTATATTTACATTTCTTTTTTTTTTTAGCTATTTTTTTTTAAGGTTTATTTATTTATTTGACAGAGAGAGACACAGCGAGAGAGGGAACACAAGCAAGGGGAGTGTGAGAGGGAGAAGCAGGCTTCCCGCGGAGCAGGGAGCCTGATGCGGGGCTCAATCCCAGGACCTGGGATCATGACCTGAGCCGAAGGCAGACGCTTAACGACTGAGCCACCCAGGCGCCCCTAAAAATCTATATTTACATTTCATTTCAATTAAAAACATCCACGACTTCTGCTATTTAATTACCAAATTACTAATTTATGAGTTTGATAATTATGCAATGGCACACTTTAAATGACTACTATAGTCTGCGAACTATGCTTAGAACTGTAATGAATAATATAATTTAATTATTGAAATCACTGTATAAAGAAGATGATATCACTCTTCCTTTATACACATGACAAAATTATAGAACAGAGAGCTGAGATTTATCTAACCTAAATCAGGCAACACAATTCTATGTTCAGTTTTAAAGTTTAGTAAAAGAAGAAAACTTTCTTAACCATCCAAGAGACATGTAACTTGCAAAAAAATGCAACCAATTATAAAATGTTTAAACATCAGACTTAAAATTATGGATAAAGGTAAATAATAATCAAGTCCCATAACTCATTATTAGAATTACCAGTGGTTTCAGGTGTTTCAAATTTATTCAGCTTTACATTGGGTCATCTATTTAAAAATAATATTTCACATTTGAAATTATAAAGTGGGGCAAATATAGAACTTATGTTACTTTACTTGAAATCATGGTTGCCTTTGGGAGATAGAATAAACAGGTGCTCTTACCACAAAGTCTAAAAAGAAAAAAAATTCTCCTGAGAAGATTCTACCTAACAAGAAAATTGTTAAATACCAACACCCCCCCAAAAAAGGGACAAGAAACATCTACATCCATAGAACATTGTAATTTATTTATCAACCAATTTTTCCTTCAACCACCTTTATTGAATACCCACTAAGCTTGGTTCAGTGCTAGACCTTGGAATTACACTGGAATCATAAATTATAATTTGTAAATTTTTACAAATGATGTAAGAAAAATTGTGATCCTCAAAGGGGTATTGATACAGTGCAGTAAATGAATTTCAGTGGTATTAATCTAGAAGACCTAGGAAATACTCTAAACATAACCTGACAATCATATTACCCCTCTCTCTTTCCCTGAATACTTAAGAAAGTACAATGCAAGAATATTAGCAAATGAAACCATGTTAACTGAATCATGAAGAATGCCACATGTAAAACAGTTCTAGAAATTAGGTTGCAGAATATAACTTAGGCCCAAGAACGCAGTAATGCCTCTTTCCCCCTTATTTATAGTTGTAATGCTACCATTTGCATTCTCCCAAGAATGTATTATGGAGCTTGGAAGTGAGATAAAAGGAGATGGCTTTCTCAGGAGGGAGGTACTTGCTTAGATCCCAACCATGTGTCCTAGAGTTCGAACAGCATATCAGAATCTCTACCTTGGAGAGGGAGGGCTGAGAAGGCAAAGAAGAGAGGAGAAAGGCTTCTCCTTTCTTCTGGCTGAGAGTGATCTTCCTAACACCCTGTGAGAGCCAATGGGAAGGCAAACCTATTTAGCCAGGCTGGAAGGGAGGGTGCAGGGGATGGTTGGTAGAAGTTATAAGAAGTGATATATGAATTGTGTTTTTGAGGTAAAAATAAGGTAAAAAAGACACTTATGGGTTGAGTGGAAGGCAAAAGGGGACTTGATTCTCCATGAAAAGGTATGTGTACATAAAATTAAAGCAGGAGAGGTAAGCTGGGGACAGACAATAAACAACATCCTGCAGGTAATGAGCTTTATGCATTTGGTAGTTTTGCAGTAGAAATTTAAGAATTTAAGAACATGAGTAATAAGAGTCAAATTACTTTTATTATATTACATTATATCTACATATGTATTTATTCCAAAAACATTTCTCCATATGAAATTATTATTTTTATTTTTTGAAATTATTTTTAAAATACATTCCCAATTTATAATAAATAAGTTGCTTCAAAAACTTTACTAGTATCACAAAAGTGTCATTTCTTACCTTGATTTTTCAACTATCCAACATGATGATGAAGTTTATTTACATTCAAAATTCCAAATGAGTTTGTCTTTTTCAAAATTCACATCCATTAAAAAAAAGGATGTATATCACCATGGCAAATACTCAAACATATTTCTTTCCTTTCCTCCTTTCTATCTTCCTTCCCCACCCCCCACCCCCGATCCATTCATCTTTCAACCAGTATTTCTGAACATCTTCTTTATATCAATTTGGGAAGCCCTTGTAAGAGATAAGTCCCCAACCTCGGAGTTTACAGAGCTATGGAAGGTACAGGAAATTAGGAATTAAACAAATAAACCAGGTCAGGGTGGAATGTGTTGAGAAGTATGGAGGTGATCAAAGAAGGAGATAGGAGAGCAGGTGACTGGGGAAAGAAGGACACTGTGGGAAACTGGAGCAGGCAAGCTTCCATAGTAGAATGATATTTAAATTGTGACAAGAAGAATGTAAAGAATGCACTCATGCAGACTTCTAGGGGAAGAGCATTCCAGGTGGAGGGAACAGCAGTTGCAAGGGTCCTAAGGCAGGGATGTTAGTGTTTTAGAGCATCACGGGAAACCTGGCATGGCTGAGATGCATCATCAAGAGGATGGGGAGAAAATGATTCATGGCAGTAGTGAGTGGCACTATCATGCTAGCTATGGAGACCATGCTAAGGAGTGTGGGATTTATTCAAAATGTGATCATAAGTCACTTCAATGTTCTGAACTTTAGAGGTATGTGATATGAAATACATTTTTAAAGATATAATAATATATATGCATCCTACATCAGAACACCTAAACATATTAAGCAAATACTAACAGATCTGAACGGAGAAATAGACAACAATACAATAATAGTAGTGGAATCTGACACCTCACTTTCAACAATGGATAGATCATCCAGATAGAAAATCAATAAGGAGGGGCGCCTGGGTGACTTAGTTGGTTAAGCATCTGATTCTTGATTTTTTTTTTATTTTTTTATTATTATGTTATGTTCATCACCATACATTACATCATTAGTTTTTGATGTAATGTTTTTGTTTGCATATAACACCCAGTGCCCCATACTGTAAGTGCCCTCTTTAAAACCCATCGCCAGGCTAACCCATCCCCCAACCACCCTCCCCTCTAGAAGCCTCAGTTTGTTTCTCAGAGTCCATAGTCTCTCATGGTTCATCTCCCCCTCTGATTCCCCCCCTTCATTTTTCCCTTCCTACTATCTTTTTTTTTTTTTTAACATATAATGTATTATTTGCTTCAGAGGTACAGGTCTGTGATTCAACAGTCTTACACAACTCACAGTGCTCACCATAGCACATACCCTCCCCAATGTCTATCACCCAGCTATCCCATTCCCCCCTACCCCCACCACTCCAGCAACCCTCAGTTTGTTTCCTGAGATTAAGAATTCCTTATATTGGTGAGATCATATGAAACATGTCTTTCTCTGATTGACTTATTTCACTTAGCATAATATGTTCCATCCATGTCATTGCAAATGGCAAGGTTTCATTCCTTTTGATGGCTGCATAATATTCCAGTGTGTGTGTGTGTGTGTGTGTGTGTGTGTGTGTGTGTATACACACCACATCTTCTTTATCCATTCATCTGTTGTTGGATATCTAGGCTTTTTCCATAGTTTGACTACTGTGGACATTGCTGCTATAAACATTGGGGTGCATGTGCCCCTCTGGATCACTACATTTGTATCTTTGGGGTAAATACTTAGTAGTGCAATTGCTAGGTCGTAGGGGAACTCTATTTTCAACTTTTTGAGGAATCTCCATACTGTTTTCCAGAGTGGCTGCACCAGCTTGCATTCCCACCAACAGTGTAGGAGGGTTCCCCTTTCTCTGCATCCTCGCCAACATCTGTCATTTTCTGACTTGTTAATTTTAGCCATTCTGACTGGTGTGAGGTGGTATCTCATTGAGGTTTTGATTTGGATTTCCCTGATGCCGAGTGATGTTGAGCACTTTTTCATGTGTCAGTTGGCCATTTGGATGTCTTCTTTGGAAAACTGTCTGTTCATGTCATCTGCCCATTTCTTGATGGTGTTGAGTTTCTTTGGGTGTTGAGTTGGATAAGTTCTTTATAGATTTTGGATACTTGACCTTTTTCTGATATGTAATTTGCAAATATCTTCTCCCATTCTGTCGGTTGTCTTTTGGTTTTGTTGACTGTTTCCTTTGCTGTGCAAAAGCTTTTTATCTTGATGAAGTCCCAATAGTTCATTTTTACCCTTGCTTCCCTTGCCTTTGGCGATATTTCTAGGAAGAAGTTCCTGTGGCTGAGGTTGAAGAGGTTGCTGCTGGTGTTCTCCTTTAGGATTTTGATGGACTCCTGTCTCACATTTAGGTCTTTCCACCATTTGGAGTCTATTTTTGTGTGTGGTGTAAGGAAATGGTCCAGTTTCATTCTTTTTGATGGGGCTGTCCAATTTCCCCAACACCATTTGTTGAAGAGACTGTTTTTTGTCCATTGGACATTCTTTCCTGCTTTGTCGAAGATTAGTTGGCCATAGAGTTGAGGGTCCATTTCTGGGCTCTCTAGTCTGTCCCATTGATCTATGTCTCTATTTTTGTGCCAGTACCATAAAGTCTTGATGATGACAGCTTTGTAATAGAGCTTGAAGTCCAGAATTGTGATGCCACTGGCTTTGCTTTTCTTTTTCAACATTCCTCTGGCTATTCGGGGTCTTTTCTGGTTCCATACAAATTTTAGGATTATTTGTTCCATTTCTTTGGAAAAAGTCGATGGTATTTTGATAGGGATTGCCTTAAATGTGTAGATTACTCTGGGTAGCATATATATTTTCACAGTATTTGTTCTCCAATCCATGAGCATGGAACATTTTTCCATTTCTTTGTGTCTTCCTCAATTTCTTTCATGAGTATTTTATAGTTTTCTGAGTACAGATTCTTTGCCTCTTTTGTTAGATTACTTAGCCCAGCCCCGGCCAGGGTGGTGAAATACATTTTTAAAACAATATTCCACCTACGGTTCTGACAATACAGTAGCAGAGGGGAAAGAATCAAATCGTGGAAGTCACTTTGGAAGTTATGGTAATCCAGGTGAAACATGTTGTTCACTATGACTATGGAGATGGCAGAGAAAATGGTGAGAACTGCCAAAGTTTGAGATATTTTGAAGGTGGTTCAAATAGGATATGCTGATGGTTCAGGTGTGTGGACTTAGGGAAAGATGGAATATAATTTTATGGCTTAAATAACTTAGTGTATAAATAGTATAAGTTTTCACTGAAATAGGAAAGAATGAGCGTTAGCAGGTTTGGGAAGGGAAAGAAAGTATTGTCTTAACATGTTAAGTTTAAAATGTGAAACGCACATATAAGTGCATCTCTAAAATATACGATGAATATATGACTTCAGGGGTTGTTAGGCTGACAGAAGAAACTTGGTCATCTTTTTTTAAAAAGATTTATTTGTTTATTTTAGAAAGAGAGAGAGAATGGAGGGAGAGGCAGTAGGAGAAGAGAGAGAATCTCAAGCAGACTCCCCGCTGAGTGGGGAGACTTTCTCAGGGCTCAACCTCATGACCCTGAGATCATGACCTGTGATGAAACCAGGATTCAGGCTATTAACCAAGTGAGCCACCCAAGTGCCCCAAAACTTGCTCATCTTTATTGTGAAACTATAAAATTAACGAGGGAGAACTTTGAAATAGAGAATAAAAATGGCCTGGCTCTGTGTTCTATGGCTTTCCATCTTTCGAGGCTCAGATAAAGGAGAATAATCTTGCAAAAGATCTTGAGAAAGAGAAGCAAATGAGATAGAAGAAAAGGCAGGAGGCTGAGACTTTTTGAAAGCCAAATGTAAAAAGTTTTCAAGAAGGAAGTGTTGAGGGCGCGTAGGTGGCTCAGTCGGTTAAGCAACTGCCTTCGGCTCAGGTCATGATCCCGGGGTCCTGGGATTGAGTCCCGCGTCGGGCTCCCCGCTCTGCAGGGAGCCTGCTTCTCCCTCTCCCATTCCCCCTGCTTGTGTTCCCTCTCTCTCTGTGTCTCTCTGTCAAATAAATAATAAAAAATAAAAATAAAAAAATAAAAAAAAAAGAAGGAAGTGATGAATGATGACGAATACTATTGAGAAGCAGAATGAAATGGGGATTGAGAGCTTTGGATTTTGTGGAATGGGAGTTTTTGACAATAGAGTTTCCAGTGGCAGATTGGAAATGAAATCTTACTGGGAACCTCAGAGAAGTTGGAAGTGGGGGTAGTAGAATACTGCTAATTTCTTTTGAACATCTTTGCTGTAATGATGGGTCTAGAAATGAGGTAGTAGATGGAGAGAGGTATAAAATAAATCAAGAGACCAAGAGAATGTTCTTTTTGCTTATTTGTTTTTTTCTTTGTTTTTGTTTTGATTTTTTGGTTCTTATTGCTTTTCTTGGTTTATTATTTTTATTTTTAATATGGGCATAAGTGCAAACTGTCTGTATGCTGCTAGAAATCATCTACTAGAAGGAAGAACTTGACAATGGAGGGGAAGGAAGACATCACTGAGGGAGTAAAGTTCTTGAGTAGATGAAAGGGAAGGAGACCAGGGAACTGAGGGGCGTTGGAAGTTGGCCCTGAGATTGGAACAGGAAAGTTCTTTATTTTAAAAGGAGGAAAGGCAATGAATGCTGGAACAGAAACGTATGGGTAGTCAAAGATAGCAATCTGATTTTCAAAGTTGTGGGCAGAGAAATAGAGGTTGCTCCACAGAGGAAAGAATTAAGCAGATGTAGAGATTCAAAGAGGAGTTTGGAAATTCACTGCTGCCCTAGTTCTTAATTCTAGTCTGTTCCTGAACCCCAGCTTTATCCCAATCCCTGTGTGGCACCCTACTTTTTTATGCTATGTTCCCTTTGTGGTTAAGCAAGCTATAGGGAATGTCTGCTGCTTGCAACCAAAAAAGTCATAACTAATACAAATAGAAACTGCATTTTCTATTCTGTGGCTCTGATTCTTGGAAATCCAAGTTCTTCACCTCTCTACAATACTCCCAGACTGGGCCCCCATGTTACCCTGTCAAGGGGAGCACACATAATTTTATGTTTAGATTTCCTTTAGAGTGGCTACCTGATGTTATTTCCTATTACTTGTCCAGTACTGATTTACTTTATAGTATGAACATTGAAATCATGTGAGTTAGTGTTACATACAAGCCAATTCGCTTTAAGTCCTTATTTTATTTCATTTGACTTGCCTCTACTTCTTAGAAGAGCATACTGACCTAATTATAGAAATATGACTAACAGGGGCAATGGCAATCCAGCAGGCCTATAGTTCTTAGACTATTCAGTGATCCTAAGAATTTCCTTTCATTTCTAATCACAGCAGTGAGATTTTCTTGGCCTTGAATCTGTGAGAACTGGGTAAAACTTTGGCCACTGTAATGTCAGCACAATACATTTTTGTAAATCATTAAGGTCCTTGAAATTCTTCCACATGAGAGCAAAGAGGCTCTGTTTAGCATGAACAATGCAAAGTGAATAAATATGGAGCAAGCTTGTGGTACACACACTAAATTAAATGGATTTTTTTTTTTTTTTTGCCACATCCTTAGGGGCAAGAACAATAAAATCAGGTAATGTGACTTCTAGCTGATTTACTGGTGGAAACCTGCTTTTGGGTCAGTTTTTTCTGGTGTATCAGCCCTTGTTTTGTGTTCCTGGCCAGTTTTCACTGAGAAAGGGCCACTGTTTACTTTTTCCACATGTTTGCATCCCCAAAGAACAGTCTCCAATTCAACTATCTGGCATGCCTTAAAAAGCATTGCTTTGGGCTGGAATGCTGGTGACAAAGGAAATCTCGACTCCTATCTGGACCCTAAATATTGCGGCCATTAGGGTAGCACTGGTGACTATTTTTGGCAAGTAATTTGTTATATCTGCCTGGAAAAATGATGGATGTGGAAAGTAAGGGGAAATGAGAGGTCATGTGTAACAAGTTTAAAAAATATGTTTTTTTCCTCTTCTCCCAGGGGTTCTGGGGAAGGATCAAAGGTCTCCTTTTGGAGATAGGCCATAAGATGGGATTCAACCTAGGGTCTGGGGAGTATACCTGACCTTACCTTTAACAGAGTGGTTTTTATTCAAGTCCAAATCAACAAGCCATATTCTTGACCCATATTGGTCCTATTTCTAATTCTAAGGGCTTCTTCAGTTTCACTGAGACCCTCTATCAGAAGAATGGCAGTGAGTAAGGAATTGATTTAAAGATAGTAAATGTCAGCTTGAATTAATAGGTTTTATTAAGAAAAGCTTATTATTGTACCTAATAAGTGTGTTTCGTCATCTGTATTTTCTGGCTCTGGCCAGAAATTAACCCAAGGCAAGTTGTTCATTCACCATCACCATTATTTGGGCAAATCATCTGAAACATCAGCAATCAGAGATAGATAGGAGCTTTTCTCCTCCTCCACCACCATAATGTCAATAACCGTTACAGGTTACAGTGAACACCTTGTGCCACATCACAGGCATTTATAAGCAAGCAGATGCAGTATCAATTCTGCCTCCTTTCTGTCCCTGCATTCTGACCTTGATCATCCAATGACGGTCTTCCTTGGAAGACTCTTTCTGAGGTAGACCTAATCCTACTCTAAATGGCAGGACATAGACACCACATCCTGAAATAATTTTTAAAAAATTATCACACAGACAACATAATATTGACAAATCATTGGCTCTCAATAGATAGTTGTTGAATGAATAAATGGGAATAAACATACAAATTGGTAGAAGGCATAAAGCATCCCTTACAGAATTCCCTAATGATTCTTAAAATGATAAACTCAAAGGCAAATGGAATTTGCCTTCATTCATCGGATTTGGTACAAATAACTCAATTCTATGGTGGACCACATATATTGTCTGCAGTTTCCTTTATTAAGTTAGTATGAAGCACAAAATAGTGAGTGGAAAAAGGATAAATAAAGATGGCTCCATGGCAAGAAATTTAAATGTAAATATATACAATATGCTTATGTGTAATAAGTATACATATTAATACTTAGTGTGTCATAATATAATAAACTATAACATAATAATATATAATATGTCATGACTATATATAATATAATAAACTATAATAGGCTATAAAAAGTGTATATATATATTTTAAAGGGTGTATAAGAGTATTTTTGGGGGTTGGGTTTAATATTAATTTCATACTTATTCACCAAGGGAAATTGCGGTTGGTTCCCTGAGTTACAAATAAATAAGTGAATAGAGGAAATAAAATGAAAGAACGGACATTTTGGAAAACCCAATGAGTGATTTGGAAGGTTAAATTTCAGGTGTACCTCACAACATGAAGTCACAATACAAAAACAAAGAAATAGATATTGTAAGTAAAAGATAAGAATGAAGATAACAGGAAGGGAAAAATGAAGGGGGGGAAATCGGAGTGGGAGACGAACCATGAGAGACTATGGACTCTGAGAAACAAACTGAGGGTTCTAGAGGGGAGGGGGGTGGGGAGATGGGTTAGCCTGGTGATGGGTATTAAAGAGGGCATGTATTGAATGGAGCACTGGGTGTTATACGCAAACAATGAATCATGGCATACTACATCAAAAACTAATGATGTAATGTATGGTGATTAACATAGCATAATAAAATAAAATTTAAAAAATGGAAAATTTCTAAAAGATTTCATGTGGGAATAATTGGAGATTCAGGAAAAGCAAAATGAACAAAAGAAAAGAAATAATCAAATATACAACTTAGGAAGAATTTCCTGAACTGAAGACAGACCTGAGATTTTAGAACAAAAGAGCTCACAGACCAGAAATAATTCATGAAAAAGACACACATTTTTGTGTAGCCTAGTAACATTTTTGATCTCCAAGGAGTAAGAATATATTTTTAGGTTTTTAGGCCACTTACTTAACATCTTATTTAATAAGGAAAGAAAATTAAGTTTACAAAAGTTTCCCGTTCTAGTCAAGTAGAAGCTAAAATTCAGGGGCAGAGCATCTGTAGTATTTTGACAGACCAAGGCAGCAATCCCCAAATTATTCATATATAAAGACAACAGAAACAAATCATTTTTAAGTATATTATTTGCAGGAGTAACCAAAAGAACATTAGGGCATCTTAAGAAGAAGAAAAAAAAAAGATTTTAAAATTGAAAAAGATGACTTGTAGAAGAAGCAGTCGTTTTTAGAATGTATAAATAAATATATATGAATAATAACCGAGTGATTGTAAATTACAAAACTAATAAGATAACATTATTAGTACTTAAATACAAGAATGGGAGGAAGGAATATTTATAACCTAATCATTGCCTAGAAATGAAATTCTGAATTAGTTTTGCAATTACTGAGAATGATGGTAAGAAAAGAAAAGAAAATAGAAAATTACAGTTTATCTTATAATTACTGGTGAAGAAATATTAAATATGACTTAAGACTGTAAAAAGTGGTAGAGATGCATTCCAAGTTACTGAAGGAAGGGGTAGAATTTAAAAGGGTCCTCATCAATGACAAAGGACAAAAGAGAAAATATAAAAATATACTTGGACATAATATGAAAAGAATAATTCAGGAAATATTTTCAGCATTAACGTGAATGTGTTGGATTCTACTATTCTAAGAAATCTCAAATCAGGTTAAAAAAAATCTCACTTAAAAAAACCACTTAAAAAAATCTCAAAGAAAGACAATTAGAAGAATATTAAAACAAATGAAAATTGAAACATAGCCAGAGCTTTAAAAAGCAAATATAAATGCAAATACAAGAGGTAGAGAAACATTACATAGCTTAGGACAAAAGCTTTCCATGAAACTATGCTGGTAGGTAGAAACCATATGGAAGAAATAATAAGCATAAAAAGCAATGAGTTGAACAGCACAGCTTAGAAATATCTCAAGCAAAAGTAAATTTCAAAAAGTTGTATCTCACAAACTGATGATGATAGTAGAAGAATTGCCACAGCCCTCTTGGATATCAGTAATTGAATTTGATATTGTCTGGGTGAACTACAGTCAAACTAGAAGTTTACAACCAAGTATGGGAGACAAATGATAGAGATACATAGGACTGATGCAGGATTAATTGATGGATACATGGGTGGATGGACAGATGGATATAGTTACCATCTCAATTTGTTTTGAAAACAACAAGGTCTTCTTCCAATTAACACATGGGTTAAAGATAAAATTACTACTAGAACACTGAAAAATTATTTAGAAATGAATATATTACATCATAAAGACTGTATAATGTGTCCAAGACAGTTATTAAAATAAAATTAGTCTTCAATGTATTTATAAGCAACAAACAAAATAGAAATAACTGAACATAAGCATTCTACACACACACACACACACACAAATGTATGGAAGCAAAAAGCCCTAACATTTTATAAAGGTATAGATAGAAACGGTGATAAACATTTATGTTCCATCTACCATATATCAACAGAAGTCATTTCATTAGATTAAATAAATGATCTTTGCCAAAATTTGCTTAACAATGTTTTGAAAGATAACCTGAATATCCTGTAATATCACAAGATCATGCTAAAGATACACACAGTCTTCTAAAGACTTATGAAATAAGGGTAGCATATTTACTTTTTGCTGCATTGTTGCCATATATTTTAATTTTCCTATAATCTGACATAATTATTTAGACAAAAAAACCTTTTTTTTTTAAAGATTTTATTTATTTATTTGAGAGAGAGAGAATGAGAGAGAGCACATGAGAGGGGGGAGGGTCAGAGGGAGAAGCAGACTCCCTGCCGAGCAGGGAGCCCGATGCGGGACTTGATCCAGGGACTCCAGGATCATGACCTGAGCCGAAGGCAGTCTCTTAACCAACTGAGCCACCCAGGCGCCCGACAAAAAAAAACTTTGTTAGAGTATACTACTAATCTTATGATTTCCCCATTAACTGTGGCCAAGGTTTTTAAAGGCAAGATGAATTTTCCTAATTGAATGAATATTTACCTCTGACTGATACGGGTTGAGGAAAGACGAGATGAACTCAATGATCATATGGAGTCCACTGCCCACTGGAGGCCCCACCAGAACTGTGTCTACAAGCCAGTCGAGTTCTTTTATAATAATGGACCGCATTCTAGGCAGAGGGTGGAATGTATTCAATCAGGTGAACTTTTAGAGTCATAGCCTAACAAGAAGGTAAGCAACCAGCTTTCAGCGAATTTCCACACGTTGTATTAGATTCATAGGAATACATTATAATGACCTAAATAGTTTTCTCTTTTGCCTATAAGCAATATTGGAAGAAAAGAAATGAGATTTTTCCCCTGTTTTAAGGCAGTTTCTTTGTCCTTCTTTTTAGGTTATTGCATTTTGTTTGTTTTTTATTTTTGCTTCTCCCCAGGGGGCACCTAACCCTTCCAAGCATCTCTTAGTAAGCACATGAGAGTGGAATGGCTTTTAGCACAGGGAGTAATCCGGGCAATAATCAGTGCCATGCTTTAATTCAAAGCACTTTCCTAATGTTTTTCACCATAACTTTGTGAAAGTTCCATTTGGGAATGCTTTCTGTGTAAACTGGATGTGCTTTTTCAGTGCCAGGGATGACAACGTTTAAATTAATGCACCCAGCTGTTTCCCACATGCTGGGCTTCCAGAGGGCAGTGTCCAGCTTCCTTCCCCTGCTGAGCCTCCCCTGCATTCTTATTTCCACCCCTCCCCCCACGCCCACAAGGACACACCCTGGCTTGGTCTCAGTGACCTGAGGTAGCTGCCACGAAGCAGGTTTTGATAAGAGACAGGACATGCGATGGTTCCCATCAAACAAAATTGAATTCCAAATGTCCCATCTTCTCCCCACACCAAGCATAGCACTCAGCAATTTCACAATTACCTGTTTAGGGAAATAGACCAACAAGCGATAAGCAAAACTTGGAAAAGATGAAGAGAATCCTCACGATCAAATTGTCAGATGGGATCATATTAGTAAACAGCTGGTAGAGGAAGGAATTTTGAAGATGGTTTTGTTTTATTTTTTAAACCAACGTCTTACCTTCTTTCTACTTCTTAACACCATGTCTCAAATAGATGAGAGTTAGAAAGATAGATAGAGAGTTGGATAGTGTGTTAGGTTGAAGGAGTGACTCTCTGCCTCCCCACCCCAAATTCATGCCTGAATCTCTAAAACCTGTGAATAGCTTATGGTACATGGCACAAAGGAATTTTTGCGGATGTCATTTAAGGCTACAGATGTTAAAATGGGGAAATTATCCTGGATTATTTTAATAGACCCAATCTTATCATCTGAGCCCTTAAAAACAGAATTTGCTCTGGCTGGTGTCAGAGAGATGTGGTGAAAGAGGAAGAGAGCAGGGGAAGTCAGAGAGCTTCCAATGGAAAAAAGATTGAACTTCAACCTGTCTTTGCTGCTTCTGAGATGTAGGTGCTCACAAACAGGAACTGGAAAGAGGACTTTAGGAGATATGGCCAGTCTTCATCTGACCAAGAACAAGGAAAGGTGAACCTCAGACCTAAATCTGGCCAACCATCTAAATGAACTTGGAAGTGGATTCTTTCCCTCTGCCTCAGATGAGGAACCTACATATCCTGACACCTTGATGTTAGCCTGGAGACTGTTTGCACCTCTACCTAAGGGATAATGATGCAGAAATGTGGTAGCTAAGTGACCATTGCCCCCCTCTCCAAACTGATACCCTTAAATTCTAAACCTAAATCTTAAATGAGCAAATGTCTCAAACGGATCTCTTAACTTTCTGTGTGCTTCCCATCTTCTCCTCACTCATGGAATCCACATTATAGTAATCCTTTGGCTGGAAGGGTGGATACTCAGTTAAAGAAGACATTCAAAAAATTTCTCCTCTCTGACTTTTTGGAGGTTTTTTTTTTTTTTTTAAGTGGAAGCAAAAAAAAAAAATGCAAATAAATAACTTGATAGTGACTTTGAAAATCCTGACACACAGCATCATTCCTCCTGAAAGCATCAACTAGAGTATCAATATGTGAAATTTTCTACATGCCTTTTGACCTCTCCTGCCCTGATTAGATATCTTCCTCTCATGTAGGTAAATCTGGGAACATATAACATGCAAGGAGGATTTCATCTGGGAAATCAAAGTTCTGGAAATGTGCAATGGAAAATAAAACATCTTTGAATTGTTTTATTTAGAGGCTCTGATAACAAAATGTTTCCAGCTACCACACTGATGTTGAGATGAGTGAGCTAAGCTGAGACATTCTAGTCAGGGAGTAAGCCCAGCCAGGGGTGTTGCTGGGCTGCGTCTGAGAGTTCACTGTTCCAACATTACATGACCTGAATCAGACTCAAAACATGTGCCAAGCTGTCCCTGCAGCTCAGAGCTTATCAGCTGACCACGGCTGGAATTTGTAGGCTGGTGGAAAGCCTACAAAGGGAAAGGGAAGACAGAGCACGCTCTGGACTGTTTTGCAGCTTGGAGGAGGCATGCAGTTGGCACTGGTAAGGGCATGGCACACGCTTTGCTACTGACAATCCAGATCTCGCTTTCTTGCCATAATTCTGCCAAACTGGGTGAAAGAAGTATAAAAAGCACGACCAAGAATAATTAAAACCATGGAGGACAGATTTTACAAGGAGAGATTAAAGAGATTTTACACGTATGACTTGGTTAGGCAAACATTAAATGAGAACATGAAAAATATCAATAAATATTTGAAGGGTCTAAATTATTGGGAAGGGAGTGGGAAGTTTAAGTAAAAAACAAAACATGATAATATGACACCATACACCCAACAGAAGTTAAGATAAATAAATATAAAAAGCTCAGTCCCTCCAAAGTTGAAATAACCACAGAAAGTTACCCAGAGCATTAGTACTTTAGTCTCTTATATAGGAAAGGATATAATCAGACCCTTTTAACTCTTAGTCAGTGTCTCTGAGAGTCCAAACGATGTAAACATAATGCCACTTTCGAGACTCACAGACTCTCTGTGGGTATGCATATGTACCATGCGTAAGCCAGAATGCATTTTGAGGTAACACTGATTCACTGGGTCCATAGACACTCAGAGAACACTCTCTTGGTATTTCCAGACTAGCTGAAAGCTGACCCCGTTGATTGGCATCAACATTTATAGCAAGCTACTGCTGAGAAAGATCACATATCCCTCAAAAGGCTGTGTTTCAATTCTCCACAGACTGGATGACAAAGCAGATTATTTCCCTCCTTCTCATCCTGCTCCAGTGCAAAGGTCTTCTTCCTTATGGCAGTGTAGAGGATCTGCTGAGGTAAAACAATTTTTGCCCAAATTTCTAAAATTTCCTCAGTGTATAAGAGGACAGACATAGTAAGGCTGGACAACCAAACCCAAGAGTGGGTCCCCACCACAAACAAACCAGTTTTTGCCTCTTCCCCCTCCCCCGAAGAGTAAATTCCATGGGTTATGTCATAAACCACTAAAGAACATGGTTGTTGTTTTCTTGGGTAATCTGTCCTCAAGAACTTGCAAAATTGTTCTCAAATTAATGTGCCACACATAATTTAAAATCCAAGAAAAATTTAGTTGGCTTCCAAGTAAAAATAAGAGATATCAAAGAATTTGACTTTAAGTATGTGGAAGTTTTTATGGGTGTCCATAAAAATGCTTGACCCTTGGCAACTTTGGTGGTCTTGATTGCTTGGAGTTCTTAAAGTGCACGCTTTATGCCTTGAAGTAAATATCCTACTTATGTAACAGTTATCTATCAGGGGGACTCTGGGCTGCATGGCCAGTACCTAAGAATATTATGTTAAATTTAAAGTGGTGTTAACCCAGTGACGGCACATCCTTCAGTGCACGGCTGTTCTGACCAAGAGAAGAACATTCAATCATTAAAATATGGACAACTCCAAGCAGCGAAAACATGAGTGAGCCATCTAATATAGCACTGATCTTAACACTTAAAAATGGTTAAGTGAACTGTTTTAGTCAAGAAAGAAAATTTTGATAAATGGAAATTTGACCTAATAATCTTCCAAGTTACATTTTCTTTATTTGATAAAATTGTTGCAAAGCCATAAACTTTCTTTGAGGTTTTTTTCCTCTGATTCCCATCTGGAGAGGAGAGAGAGAGGCTATTTCAGTGCTTAGCGAGAGGAACCTAAAACACATCTTTTTTAGAGAGGTAAAAGATATTTCCTGTTAGAAGGATCTCCAGGGGCACCTGGGTGGCTCAGTCACTTAAGTGGTTAAGCGCTTAAGCATCTGCCTTCTGCTCAGGTCATGACCTCCCAATCCTGGAAAAATAAATAAAATCTAAAAAAAAAAAAGGATCCTCAGCGTTGCATGGGTTATTATCTTCCCAGGTTATTTACACATGAAAGAGATGACCTCACACTTCACAAATTAATATCCATATTATTTACAATAACCTTCCCTAAAACTTGACTTTTATCATTAAACTGCCACTGGAAAATGAATATACTGGACTTTATTTATTTAAAGGTGTGACTGAACAAGTCCTTATGACCTGCAATCTTGTGTACTAAATTTACCCAGTATGTATTTTTAATCCCCATCTACTTCTTCATCTATATAGTTTATCCTGTCATTATGCCTGCATTGTTTAAAAACTACTCCAAGCTCTTTCCAAAAACAGTTAATCTTTTTTCTTTTTTGACACCAGAAATACATAATGTGATATGGTTAGAATTTCATTATTATGTCAAAATATTCTTATCCTGAGACAGAAAAGAATGGGACACATTCAAAATCTCCAGTTGCTCTGAAATATGAGCCTTATGATATGATCACTCCCTAAAGTTACTAATCTCCTTGAAGGCAGCAACTCTTTTTTTATCCCTTCACATTGCACCTGGCCGGGAACGGGTCAATTGCTTCATTTTAAAAGATCTGAAAATTGTCACATAATTCCTGAAATAAACCTTTTTTTGGTACTTTTCAGTTAAGTTTTTAGTTGTAGTTCAAAAATATTAAACTGAAAAAAAAAAAAAGGTGCTCTACTAAAATATTTTTCAAGACCTTCTTAACAGCCTTTCCTTCCTGTTACTTGACTTTGATTTTGTCACTGTGGCTTGTTCTTCTGTATGTGTTTTGTCTTTCACAGCATAAATACCCCTCACCTGTCTTAAAGGTCCCATTCTCTACTGCCTTTAGAGAATTCTGAATATGTATTTAGACACGTGAGCTGTCACAATCACCATAGATTAATACCCAAGAAACACATAACCAAGTTATAGCTCTTTAAATAAAAATTAAAATTCTAGTATTAGAACACATTTCCTTCATATAATAAAATTTCTGGAAAAAAGAAAAATTTGAGTACATCATTATTCCAAATGTTTACTGTTTTCCAAAGCTTATTTTTAGAAGACATGCCAAAGATGTTTTGGATCAAAGTTTGATAAATGATTGTTGAGGGTTGGGTCAGTGTAGAAAATCTTCAATAATACTGAACCACAGCATGTTTGCTGAACCTGGGCAAGCCACTTAACCAATTTAGATATCCTTTCTCTCTTTGGTAAAATAGAGTATGGGACTCCTGACCTGGTTTTGAAATCTATTACTAAAAAAATAAATAGATGCACAGAGTTATCAGAGTAAGGCCACAATATATTTTAAGATTTATTTATTTATTTTGAGAGAGAGTGGAAGAGAGAGAAAGGGAGAGAGCATGAGTCGGGGAGGGACAGGGGAGATAGAGAGAACCTTAAGCAGGCTCCCCACTGAACACGAACCCAATACTGGGCTGGATCCCACAATCCCTGAGATTATGACCAGAGCCAAAACCAAGAATTGGATGCTCAAAGGGCTGAGCCACCCAGGTGCCCTAGGCCATAATCTTTAGAGTACTTTCTCTTTGGAAGTTTTAAATTAATTCAATGGGAAAATATAACAAATAGTATCATTACTATCTTTTGATATTAACCATAATAACATAATTATTTAATTATAAAATTTTATGTGTAGAGATTGAATAAAGCTTAACACATTCCTAAAAGTAGGTACATTGATAATTCAAGGGGAAGTCTAATAAAAAATCCTACCTAAGGTAAAGAAAACTTCAATTATGGCCATAGTTTATCCACAAATCCTAAAATTATTATATCTTTGTTATAATAAAGGTCAATATATTTTAACTTTCCCCATAATCCTTCTGAAGTGTTTAGAATCACCATACACCCATCTAAAGAAAAACTCTACCAAAAAATCAATATTAGTGTCTTGGGCCAAGTTCATTAGAAGTAGCCTGTAAGATGAGGATTCATGTGCAAGAAATTTATTAAAGAAGTGATCCCAAGGAAGACTGGAGAAGGGAAAGAGGAAAGAGTACACGGGAACAAAAGGAGGCCAAACAAGTGTATGTTTTCAGGTAAATCCCCTGTCTCCACCTGATCCTACAGAGGAACTCTGGAGTGTGAAGTATGCCTCAGGTTTGTTCTGAGGCAAGAAAGTGGACTTTTGCCTTCTCAGAGACTAGGCCTTGATTGCCTAAGGATCATTCCAGAGGGGAGTAAATTCCCAGGTACCTCTAAGTCACTTTGCCTGTGGGTAGATGGCTCCAGTAGCCCAAGAAGTGTCCTCAGGGGAAGGCTAGGAACATAAACTATTAGGAGCAAAACATACAAAAGAATGTCTGGGCAAACATAAGAGGATTCAGAGAATCAGTGTGGAGCATTACTCATGTTTGTTAAAATAGTAACATGCAATTAGTACTAGATTTATTATTGTTACCAGATATGCTAAATAACCCAAAACTGGTTAAATAAATTAAATAAAAATGTACATCTTCAAGCAAATACAATGCAAGTATTGAAATGATAATGGGAAATTATTTGTATTGACATGGAAATATCTTCATGATATAGTATGTATGAAAACGCAAGTTACAGAGTGATATATGTAGTAAGTACAATCACATGAAATCTTAATTTAAGGACCTGTCAGGAGAAATAGGAAAATATTGTCAAGGGTGGGATGATTTGTGCTTCTCATGATTTTATTATTTTATTTTGGGTTTTTTGTATATAAGATGTATTAGTGTTGCAATATTTTTTATAATTTGATTTTGAAATCCAACAATTTATATCATGATTTATAAAGAGATGAGATGGACATGATTTCCACAGGAGATTAAATCTTTAAAGGCAGACAACACAGAAGGAGATACTCTAAGCGTGGTGAATTCTAGGAAGTTGTGACATAAAATAGGTTTCCAAAGCATTGTTAGTAAATACATTGGTGTTAAGCAGATACAATAAAGGTCATTGGCTTGACTGATCAGTTAAAAGCCTACAGATTGAATAGGAATCTTTTCCCTATGGGAAAGGTCCCAGTTCCATGGATGGGGTTTATCAAGTCCCTAGTGGGACAATGGTGCCATTACTTCTGTTCAAGAATTTATGACACTGTTTCAGTCTTAAAGAGGGATAAACGTTCTTAGAAAATACCAGTTGATAGTTTGCAGAAGGGTCTGATTACAGACCCAGGGCTACAAAAGAAGTGAATACATAGTGGAGAGAACTGTTACTCTGGAGGCACTAGGATGACATCTAAGGGCATCAGGCCGTTTGGCATGAATTAGACTTGGAATAATACTGCCGTGTTTACTATAATTGCTGAGACAAATGAATCCAAGTTTTCCAAGTTGAATTAACGTGATAGGTTAGGCCTGCTTCCATTATGAGTAATTGAGAATTCAATGCAAATCACCTTAAAAAAGAAATTAAAACAAAAACGAAAGGTAAAATTTATCAGGAGAACTGGAACAAGGAAGACAATGAAGGCTTTCAAGGTTCAGTTTCAATCTATGCGTTGGTTCTGTGCCGGGCATCTTTTCTGTTTGCTCTATGTTCCTGCAGGCTTTTTATTTCTGGTGACAAGATACATGCAAAATGATATAGAAATATACCTTATCCTTTTAGCATCCCTTAGCAGAAAGGATAATTTTCTTTCCCCAACAGTTCTCTAAACTCTAGCATTTGAGTCTCATTGCATTGTGTTGGGTAACATGTCTTTTCCAGAACACTATTATCAAAGGGGTGCAAAATTCTGATGTCAGTGTTAAGATCACATTACCTCAAATGGATGCTCTGTTGAATATACTGCATCCAAACCCTGTGGATGAAGGACATGCAGGGATGATGAGCGTTGGAGGAAAATCAGAACTCTGCATCCATAAGGGTAAATGAAACCGGGTGAGCTCTCATTTTACAAATATGTTTCCTCTCTCAGAGAAAATTGGAACAGTGAATGGAAGTACACTAAATTTCCTAGTGAGGAATGTGAGAGTCAAGTTGATGAGGCAAAAAAAGAAAAAAAAGAAAACAGCAGCAATAAGTCATTGTTGACAATAACTTCTGTTATTTATAAATTTTAGAAATGATGTTAACTATTTTGGGACAAGGTAGACAAATATATCTTTTATTATTTTTTTATTTGTTTTCAGTTTCCTAGAATATGAGTTATCTAAGACGCTTTTAATAATAAATTTAAAGCAAAGTTTCCTTTATCAAACCTAACAATGTTCATTTCAAAGATCTTCATTTAATTTAAGAAGTACTATTTTTCGGGCGCCTGGGTGGCTCAGTTGGTTAAGCGACTGCCTTCGGCTCAGGTCATGATCCTGGAGTCCCGGTATCGAGTCCCGCGTCGGGCTCCCTGCTCGGCAGGGAGCCTGCTTCTCCCTCTGACCCTCCCCCCTCTCATGTGCTCTCTGTCTCTCTCATTCTCTCTGTCTCAAATAAATAAATAAAATCTTTAAAAAAAAAAATCTTTAAGAAGTACTATTTTTGAGCTCCCAGATACTAATTGTAAGGAATAGATGAAGCATACTTAGCACAAGCCCATTTTTAAAGAAATTGGGATTTATAACAATGTTATTTTTATCAACATTATATTTAAAAATATATACACATCTGCTCCTGTAATTTTTTTTTCATCATGATAATTATACTCTTTAATTCCCATCACCTGGTACACCTATCCCCCATACATCTCCCTCTGGTAACCATCAGTTTGTTCTCTATAGTTAAGAGTCTGTTTCTTAATTTAGTTTCTCTTTCTCTTTCTCTCTTTCCTTTGCTCATTTTTTCCCTTAAATTCCACATATGAGTGAAATTATATGGTATTTGTCTTTCTCTGACTGACTTATTTCACTTGGAATTATACATTCTTGCTCCATCCATGTTGTTGCAAGCCACAAAAGACCTCAAATAACCAAAGCCATCTTGAAGGAGAAAAATAAAACTGGAGATATAACAATTCCAGACTTCAAGTTATGCTACAAACCTATAGAAATCAAAACAGTATGGTACTGACACAAAAATTGACACAAAGATCAATGGAACTGAATAAAAAGCCCAGAAATAATCCACAATAATTATATGATCAATTAATCAACAAAAGAGGAAAGAATATCCAATTGGAACAAGATAGTCTCTTCAACAAATGGTGTTGGGGAAACTGGACAGCTACATGCAAAAGAATGAAACTGGACACTTTCTTACACCATACACAAAACATAAACTCAAAATGGATTAAAGACCTAAATGTGAGACAAGAACTATAAAAATCCTAGAAGATTAACATAGGCCATAATTTCTCTGGCATTAGCTGTAGCAAAATTTCTCTAGATACGTCTCCTGAGGCAAGGGAAATAAAAGCAAAAATAAACTACATCAAAATAAAGTGCTTTGCACAGTGAAGGAAACAATCAACAAACTAAAATAAAACCTACTGAATGGGAGAAGATATTTTCAAATGATATATCTGATAAATGGTTACTATCCAAAATATCTAAAAAACTAATACAACTCAATAGCCAAAAAACAAATAATCCAATTAAAATATGGGCAGAAGAAATAAACAGACATTTCTTGAAAGAAGATATACAGATAGCCAACAGACACATGCAAAAATGCTCAACATCACTCAACATCACTCATCATCAGGGAAATATAAGTCAAAACTACAATAAAAGATCACCTTATTCCTGTCAGAATGGCTAAAGTCAACAACACAAGAAACCTGCATAATTTTTAAACTTTTTTTATTTATTATACTTAGTTACACTAATACATAGTTGGAGACTTAATGTTTAAATTTTAAAATAAATTATTGTCATGCAATTTATAATAATTTAGCATATATTAGCATACATATTGAGTTTAAATGTGAACTCCACTTTTAACATTATGCTTATTGTCATGACCAAAAACAGGTAATGATTGATGATACCTACCTCTACCTCCAGATCTAGGTAAAGTTCATATTAAGAGAAAAGTAGAGTCAGATAAATTGATATTTTTCAGCATTGAATGCAAATACATATAAAGATTATATAACTGCCCCTCACCTTTATCTCTAATCTCTTTTTAGTGGGTTAACTATCAACCTTGGCACCTTCACATCAAACTAAGACAAGGGAATGCAGTTGCTCACTGATTAAAGAAAGATATCTGATACCTGATAAAAATATAATGTATTTTACTGTATACAGTGATAAAATGTATATATTTATACATTAATTAATTGGTTTAATAGGCCATCCAGACACTATTTCAATTACATGGGCAACCAATCTATATAGAGCTAGGTGTAGATCCAGTACTTGGGTTTGATAAAGAAGTTGTATAATGTAATTCCAGTATGTTCTTCCATGAAAATTGCTGGGTTTTTTTAAGTGTTGAAAATTCAATGTAAGGTAAAATGTCTAATATATCTTAAATGACTAGAAATGTAGTATCCAGAAATTCAGAGTGATAAAAATGGATACTTGGGTGGTGTGGGATTGAGTCATTTACCTGTTTAATTCTGTCCAATAGTGTAAGACAGAGCAGTTAAAATGTGCAGAAAATGAGAAAACCTGGCCTAAAAAATAACAAGTTTATTTGATCATCTTTAAATAACCTCTGCTGACCTATAGGAGGAGGCAGAAACTACTTCTGGGTAGCTCAAAACCTCAATTGAGAAACACAGATGAGAAAAAAAGAAAAGCAGATGATAATGTAAGAGCTTTCTAACAATTATACCAATTCAACAATGAAACAGGCTGATTTAGAAGTTAATGGGCTTTCCAAAACAGGAAGGAATGGACAAAGAAATGTGCATTTATTAAACAACTATTGTGCTGGTCTCTATAATCAAAATATTGTATGTATTACCTCATCAAATCCCCACACACCCATGAAGTGGCTAATATTACCCTCATTTAGATGAGGAAAACAGACTCAGGGTAATGTTCCAGACCCCAGAGCTGGAGAGAAGTACAGCCAAGATGTAATCCCGTCTATTTGACTCCAAAAACTATAACTAGTAGAGATGGGATGAGCACCTGTTAAGAACCTCATAAAGGAGATTATTTCCACGGTTGATGACAAGTAGACTAGATGATTATTTAAAGTCTTTTCGGTGATGGGGTAATTGGGTGATGGGTATTAAAGAGGGCACTTGATGTAATGAGCACTGGGTATTATATGCAACTGATGAATCACTAAATTCTAGCCCTGAAACTAATAATACATTAACTAAACTGCATTAAAAAAATAAAGTCTTTTCAAACTCTAAAATAGTACGACTTTGTTAGGGGCAAAAGTTTAATTATAGGCTAACCCACAAACTTTTTCAAAGGCTGCTTTTAACCACTCCCCAGGACTGGTTAATAATAACACTGATGTTATATATAGAATATATACCAAACATTAATATCACCAGTATTATATATCAAATACAGTATCACCTGTATTGTAGAATACCTTGTGAGATACATCTATATAAATAGATATAGAGCTAAATCTATAGATCTATATAAGTATATATATATATATATATATTCTTGACTTCCAGAGTATTTCATGTGTCTTGTTTTATTTCCAGTGCATTTTATAACGACAAAATGGTTATTACATTTTGATCAAATTGAAACCAAAGTTGCTGGAATCATTTTGCTGTTGTGCCAGTTAATATTCATAGTCTCCTGTTAAATATGAATACACTGAGAACTTCAAATGTGGAGGAAACAGCCTGATACAAATAGCATCCCAGTAGTAAAAACAAAAAGTGATCCACTGAAGTTTGAGCTCGACCACTGTCCCCCTGGCTGGATATATATATATATATATATCCCCAGGGCCACCCTGTCTGACATGGACAGGAGAGCTAGGATAGAGGTTGGCATTTTTCAAAGGAAATTTTCCTACAACTGGAAGTCAGTTGAGCTTTACTTTCCTATCATCATGGTTTATAGCTTTGACATCTTCCTATGTAATGACCCCTCAGCTGAAAAAAAGGTCAAAATCAGTAGGCCATTCTTTGTCTGAACATTGACAAGAGGGCATAATATTCACCCACACTAATAAGGGATACACCACTCAGCCTTCTAATTGTTCCTGGCAAGTCTCCACGCAAACTGCCCATTGCACTGATAGAAAGTTGTTGTTCTGTCTTTTTCAGTCTCATTTAAAGATGGAAACTTCCCATAGTTAAGCATAAAGGTTTATCATAAACAGTATTTAAAATAATGGACTGTTGCATATGCATATATAAAATTATTTTTTATTACAAGCTATTGAAATCAAACCATTTTTGGTATTCAGGTTTTAAAATTCAATGAAGTATTTGTGTCAAACGGCTTAATTGAAATTAAAATGTGCTTCCAATAATGTGTTGAGCAGGGTTAATTTCCTGACCAGGCATTTGGCTCTAAACCTGAATAATGTGCAGAGGGGCAGTTGAAAGAACAGAGAAAGTGATATGAAGAGTTTTAACTAGAAAGCATGCTAAATGTTTTAATAATAGTTATATTAATTCTTCAAAATTTTTGAATAGAAACGGATTTTTATTTTTCTTCTTGTACTATCTTCTCAACTTAAGCAACATGTAGTTGGAAGTGTGGAGAAACAAAGAAAAGAATGAAGAAAAGAATCAGCAGGGTTATTTTCTCTTTACATTTCACCTGGCGGAAAAGAAGAAAAAAAAATCAGAAATAAGCAGAAGTAGCCTCAGGCACACGAAAATGGACAAAGGGAGGCCAGGATGACTCACTGAAAAGGGAATGGTACTTGCAAACTTTCTCTGCTACTACTCTGATTTGAACCCTCCTTACTGCATAATATAGGATCACCTATTTTCTAAATGACCCTGCTATATTTATTTCAATTTGTGATGTAATCTTTATTTTTTCCACTGCATTTACAGTGGTTAGAGTCAAAAGACATCTCAGCGTTCTAATATTTTTTCTTGTTTTCTCTCTCAAATAAAGATATTAGAAATGGCCGTGTGCGTAGGTCTACGCCTATCTTTCAGACCAGCACATCTCATCCCCCTTTCTCTGTTAAAGGCAGAACCTCAGCTTTCCTTTGCCAGGGAATAACCCTGCCCTTGGCTAAGTCAGAACATCTGGAGCCTGAGCTCATGGTCCTTGGAAGATAAGCAAAAAATAAAATTGTGCTGAATTCCCATTGTCTTCTCTAATAAGCACTTTATAAGAGAACGATAGTCTTCTTGGGAATTGGAAGAATGATTGAAATAATCACATTCAATCCTGGACCAAGTCTGTAATTAGGAAGCACTTGAGAAAGGGGAGTAAGATTGCAAACCGTGTGGGGACCCTGACATTCATGCATGAACTGCAAGAGTGACAGGAAGAATCAAGCCACAGAGAGACTGAAATTTTGGCACTCAGAATAATATTTCTTCTGGCAAATTCGCAAAGTTTAGTCAAATCACTGAAACAAGTCTATTTGGAGAACATGAAATGCTTGATTATAAAATTTTAACAGACCCATTTTACATGCAAACAAGAAAACATCTGCTTAACAGAAATAGCCACAATGTATCCTGAAGTCTAGAAAACATGGCTACATAAAGTTGGTATTTTTCCATTTAGAAGAAAAAGAGCAAAATCTTGTAGTAACTAGATAATGTAAACGTCTAAGGCAACCTAGTTGACCCAAACCAAATACATTCCACACAGCCCTCTTCTCTTACAGTAGCAAGCCCTCCAAGTTTGGGAAGAGAAATTACCTGATGCAAAATGACAAAGGGTATGTGCTTGCTGCTGGTTTTGTCCTCATTTCTACATTTCTTCCTTTCAGATAATCTATTTAGATCACACTGCAATGAAAAGTGGTAGACTTTATACATATGGGTAGATGTCCACTTCTCCTTACATGGTACTTCCATTGTTTCATGTCCTTTTCAGAAATTGAGAACTAAGTAGAACAGTTGTAAGAGCAATACAAAAAAACTCCTTTGTTTTTTGACACGGATTTCCCAATTAAGATTTTACCATCTTTCTTATACCACCAAATCATTCTGGCTCTCATTCTCTCTTTTGTCTCATTCTCTCTCTGTCCCATTTCTCTTTCTCCCTCTCTCTCATTCTCTCTATCTCCCTCTCCCTCTCACCCTGATCGGAACAGAATATGGCACCAGAGTGTTTCCAAAAGAACAAAATCTTAAGAATGAATTTTCCTAATAGGTTCAGAATTTTCTGGATTTGGTTCTCCGATCTGATTAGATTTAAAAGAATTAAGGACTTTTAATATGGGAAACAAACAGGGTTGTTGAGGGGAGGTGGGGGGGATAGGGTCACTGGGTGATGGGCATTAAGGAGGGCACTTGATGTAATGAGCACTGGGTGTTATATGTAACTCAAGAATCACTAAACTCTACCTCCGAAATGAATAATACACTATATTTTAATTAATTGAATTTAAATTTTAAAAAGCATTAATGATTTTGTTTCCAATGATGAAAAGGGGCTGGTAGTCCATGGCACATAGTAATAGATGTTTACTCCAAATATCATTTCTACATACCTATATTCAAGTACCCATACAAGTCACGGCTCTGAGTAACAAAATAATTGCTACATTAGAAAGTTTAGTCAAAATTGGTAGCATAATAGGGTTAGTTGGGATATTAGTTGGCTAGGGCTGTGATTACAAAGTACAAAAACATGATGCAACAGGAATTAAATCTGCCCTATATTCTCCCAAGAGGTAGAAACTCCCCAGGACATAGAATCAGTGGGTACAAGTTAGAAGGACAAGGTTTGAGCCAAAATAATGAGAAACATTTTTAACACTCAGAACAATCCAAGGATAGATAAGTTGTCTTGAAACAAAATGAGTTTTCTTATTGAAGGTCACCACATGCTGGCTGAGCTACTTGGGAGGTGGAGGAGTGCCCTTCAATGGAGCACATACAAGCATCAGATTGTTGATAAACCTATGTAATCTCTAAAATCCCTATCACTGACTGTAACTGCTAGATAGTAGGACAGAGATTTTATATTTTGCATCTAAATTACCTAAACACCTAGAAAACAATCTTTTCTTTTTTTTTTTTTTAAGATTTTATTTATTTGCGAGAGAGACAGTGAGAGACAGAGAGCATGAGAGGGAGGAGGGTCAGAGGGAGAAGCAGACTCCCCGCCGAGCAGGGAGCCCGATGTGGGACTCGATCCCGGGACTCCAGGACCATGACCTGAGCCGAAGGCAGTCGCTTAACCAACTGAGCCACCCAGGCGCCCCAATCTTTTCAATATATTATAACAGAGTTTACATGTACGATAAACTAGAGTTCATATGATTATTATACAGTGCTTATAATGTAACAGGAGATGTTGTATAGGTATTGTTTTATCCTTTGTGTATGTATGTAGTCAAAACATACCATACATGCAAAATGAAAAAGACTCAATTAAATGTCTTTCAATTATGATATTTGCTTTTACCGTAAACATTATTGTATGTATTAGTTTTCTATTATCAGCATGTTGTTGAGCAACAAACTGCCCCAAACTTAGTGGCTTAAATCAACAACAATTTATTGTTTCATACTTATATATGGGTTGGCTAAACAGTGCCTCCACTATGAGCCAGGCTCAGCAGCTATCAAGTGAGGTTGCTCAAGTATCTGTGGTCAGGTGATGAGCTGGCTGAAAACTGGCTGTCCAGGATAGTGGGGACCAGAAAGCTCTGTCCACGTTTCATCCTACAGCAAGCTAGCCTGGGCTTTTTCTTGGGTCTTAGCAGAGTTTCAAGAGACCAACCAGAGACAGTGCAAGGCTTCCTGTGGGCTAGGCTTGGAACTGACATGCCAGCACTCCAATTCTAGGGTGACTTGCTATGGGCCAAAGCAAGTCACAAGGCCAGAAGAGTAAATAGACTTTACCTGTGGGAAAAGAAACAACATTGCTAAGGGCACGTATTCCAAGAGAGTGGAAAATAGGAAAACTTTAGCAATGGATGTATCACACTGTGAAAGTATATGTTTTGGCAGTCCCTATTGTGTATTTGGCAAAAACTAGATCAGTATTAACTATTATTAAGACAAGAAGCATGTGATACAATACATTAACAAAAGAAAGAACAAGAATCATATGATCCTCTCAATAGATGCAGAAAAAGCTTTTGACAAAGTACAGCATCCTTTCTTGATCAAAACTCTTCAGAGTATAGGGATCGAGGGTACATACCTCAATATCATAAAAGCCATCTATGAAAAACCTACAGCGAATATCATTCTCAATGGGGAAAAACTGAGAGCTTTCCCCCTAAGGTCAGGAACGCGGCAGGGATGTCCACTATCACCACTGCTATTCAACATAGTATTGGAAGTCCTAGCCACAGCAATCAGACAACAAAAAGAAATCAAAGGCATCCAAATTGGCAAAGAAGAAGTCAAACTCTCACTCTTTGCAGATGATATGATACTTTATGTGGAAAACCCAAAAGACTCCACCCCAAAACTGCTAGAACTCATACAGGAATTCAGTCAAGTGGCAGGATATAAAATCAATGCACAGAAGTCAGTGGCATTCCTATACACCAACAACAAGACAGAAGAAAGAGAAATTAAGGAGTCGATCCCATTTACAATTGCACCCAAAACCATAAGATACCTAGGAATAAATCTAACCAAAGAGACAAAGGATCTGTACTCAGAAAACTATAAAATCCTCATGAAAGAAATTGAGGAAGACACAAAGAAATGGAAAAACGTTCCATGCTCATGGATTGGAAGAACAAATATTGTGAAGATGTCAATGCTACCTAGAGCAATCTACACATTTAATGCAATCCCCATCAAAATACCATCCACTTTTTTCAAAGAAATGGAACAAATAATCCTAAAATTTGTATGGAACCAGAAAAGACCTCGCATAGCCAGAGGAATGTTGAAAAAGAAAAGCAAAGCCAGCAGCATCACAATTCCGGACTTCCAGCTCTATTACAAAGCTGTCATCATCAAGATAGCATGGTACTAGCACAAAAACAGACACATAGATCAATGGAACAGAATAGAGAGCCCAGAAATGGACCCTCAACTCTATGGTCAACTCATCTTTGACAAAGCAGGAAAGAATGTCCAATGGAACAAAGACAGTCTCTTCAACAAATGGTGTTGGGAAAATTGGATAGCCACATGCAGAAGAATGAAACTGGACCATTTCCTTACACCACACACAAAAATAGACTCCAAATGGTTGAAAGACCTCAATGTGAGACAGGAGTCCATCAAAATCCTAATGGAGAACACAGGCAGCAACCTCTTCGACCTCAGCCGAAGCAACTTCTTCCTAGAAACATCGCCAAAGACAAGGGAAGCAAGGGCAAAAATGAGCTATTGGGACTTCATCAAGATAAAAAGCTTTTGCAAAGCAAAGGAAACAGTCAACAAAACCAAAAGACAACCGACAGAATGGGAGAAGATATTTGCAAATGACATATCAGATAAAGGGCTAGTATCCAAAACCTATAAAGAACTTATCAAACTCAACACCCAAAGAACAAAGATTCCAATCAAGAAATGGGCAGAAGACATGAACAGACATTTTTCCAAAGAAGACATCCAAATGACCAACAGACACATGAAAAAGTGCTCAATATCGCTCAGCATCAGGGAAATCCAAATCAAAACCTCAATGAGATACCACCTCACACCAGTCAGAATGGCTAAAATTAACAAGTCAGGAAACGACAGATGTTGGCGGGGATGTGGAGAAAGGGGAACCCTCCTACACTGTTGGTGGGAATGCAAGCTGGTGCAGCCACTCTGGAAAACTGTATGGAGGTTCCTCAAAAAGTTGAAAATAGTGCTACCATATGATCCAACAATTGCATTACTGGGTATTTACCCCAAAGATACAAAAGTAGGGATCCGAAGGGGTACGTGCACCCTGATGTTTATAGCAGCAATGTCCACAAGAGCCAAACTATGGAAAGAGCCAAGATGTCCATCAACAGATGAATGGATAAAGAAGATGTGGTGTGTATATATATATATATATATATATATATATATATATATATATATATATATATATATATATATATATATATACAATGGAATATTATGCAGCCATCAAAAGGAATGAGATCTTGCCATTTGCAATGACGTGGATGGAACTGGAGGGTATTATGTTGAGTGAAATAAGTCAAACAGAGAAAGACATGTATCATATGATCTCACTGATATGAGGAATTCTTAATTGCAGGAAACAAACTGAGGGTTGCTGGGGTGGGGGGTGGGGTGGGAGG